>NC_133663.1:209219973-209352586 GCF_037893015.1 Macrotis lagotis
TTTAATTTTTTCAATTTATTGTTTTTTATTAAAGATATTATTTGAGTTTTACAATTTCCCCCCCAAACTTATTTTCCTCCCCCCCAACGGAAAGCAATCTGTCAGTCTTTACTTCATTTCCATGTTGTACATTGATCCAAATTGAGTATGATGAGAGAGAAATCATAAATCATATCCTTAAGGAAGAGACAAGAAGTCTAAGAGGTAACAAGATCAGACAATAAGATATCTGTTTTTTTTCTAAATTAAAGGGAATAGTCCTTGAACTTTGTTCAAACTCCACAGCTCTTTACCTGGATACAGATGGCACTCTCCTTTGCAGACAGCCCAAAATTGTTCCTGGTTGCTACACTGATGGAATGAGTGAGTCCTTCAAGGTTGAACATCACCCCCATGTTGCTATTAGGGTATACAGTGTTTTTCTAGTTCTGCTCATCTCACTCAGCATCAGTTCATGCAAATCCCTCTAGGCTTCCCTGAAATACCGTCCCTCCTGGAAACCAATAATTCTTAAAGACTACAAAATTCTATTAAACAAAATAAAAAGGATGGAAAATTTTAAGAAAATGTGAATATACCTTCTAGGGAAAACGAATGACCTGGAACATAAATCCAGGAGAGACAATTTACAAATCATTGGACTACTAAAAATGGTCCAAATCTATTAGAACTAGATAACAATATTACCATTGAAAGAATCCATAGTATACTCCAGAAAGAGACCCAAGGATAAAAAATCCAAGGGCTGTAATAACCCAATTCAGAACTCTCAAATAAAGGAGAGAATATCATAAGCAGAAAGAAAAAAATTCAAACACAAAGAAAATATAATCAGATTCACACAGAATGTGTCAGCCTCAATATTGAAAGATTAGAAGACCTTGAATAGCATATATCAGAGGGAAAAGCAACTGGGATTACAACTGAGAATTTACTACCCTGCACATTCAGCATATAATATCAGGCGGAAAAAAGATGGATATTTAACAAAATAGAGGACTTCCAGAATTTCCTGACAAAAAGACCAGAACTGAACAGAGAATTCAATCGCCAAATATACAACTCAAGAGTTGTATAGAGGGACTTCTGGCCAAGACGGTAGAGATAAGACAGGCACTGTATTATGGTGTCTTGATTTCCTTCTCAGAAATAATAAGAAAGAACCTCTTAACAAAAATCCATTCAATAAAACCCGAAGGGAAAGCTAGAAGAAGAAATCTACCTCAAGGTCTGTCTCCCAAGATCGTGGGTGAGCTAGGAGAGAGAGAAGAAAGCCTGTAGGGGGGATGGGGGAGTGAGAGCCAAACTCACCTAAGATCAGCCCCAGAGGCTTTGACTGTGGGACCCAGGGTCTAAGGACATGAAGTCTTTAGCCATGGAAACAGAGGTCTGGGGAGTCCGAGTAGGCTTGAGGGCAAATTCCAGCACAGAGAGCTACAGAGTGCAGCTAGACATTGATCTTTAACAACTGATCCTTATCCTTGAAAAATGTCATTACAACACTTAAAAAAAATAAAACAAACCTTCAGTTAAATGTTATTCATGGACTTCCAGTCAAGATGGCAGAGAGAAACCAGGTACTGTGCTAAGGTCTCCTGATTTACCCTCAGAAATAATATGAAAGAAACTTCTTAACAGAAATTTGATGGTCAAAACTCAGAAAAAGAAGCTAGGAGAGCATCTACCTCAAGGCCTATCTCTTGGGTGAGCCAGGAGCCGAGACCAGAGACCTAGTCCATGGGCAGGGTGGGGTGAAGCCATAGGACTAGCCTTATCTGCACAGGCTTTATGTGTGGGAATGGCGGGTCAGATGACCAAGACGTGGAGGCTTTGGCTGTGGGAGCAAAGGTTTGGGGAGTGGGACTAGAGGGTAAGTTCCAGCACAGTGAATTGCAGAGTGTGGCTGGACATCAATCTGCTTGACTCAGGGCCCTAAGCACCATACTTGCAGCAGAACCCTCTTCCCAGAACAGAGTAAGAGCCCCTCAATCCTCCAGGATCAGGCATGGACAACATAGCTCCCTCAGTTGAACAGGGAGATTAACCTTCTTTCCCAGGGCCCAGCTCACATTGTTCAAGGACAACAATATCCAGCTGCACCCCCCATCCCCTCCAGGCCTAGGGAGAGGGTCTCAAATAAAGGTCACAAACACTTCAGAGAAAGTAACCAACAGTCCCTATTGGCTGTCCCACTTGGAGTTATGAAGCCAAATGGACAAAGCATCTAAGGTTTCCAAAACCAGACTTCTGTGAGCCAGCCTCTCCCCCAACAAAAGATCCTAGGAAAATGAATAAAAACTAGCAGAAAGGGAGACCCATTGAAAGCTACATTTCAAACACAGATCCTAACCGAGAGAGATCTAGAACTTTCTTTTAGCTTTTAGCTTTTTGCAAGGCAATGGGGTTAAGTGGCTTGCCCAAGGCCACACAGCTAGGAAATTATTCAGAGTCTGAAGCTGGATTTGAATTCAGGTACTCCTGACTCCAAGTTCGGGCTCTATCCACTGTGCCACCTAGCTGCCCCAAGATCTAGAACTTATGAGGAAAATATGAATTGATCTGCAGAAAGACTACCTGGAAGAAATCAGGAAGGAGTTAAAAAAATCAATTGGGAAAATTGGGAAAAGAATCTCAAGAGAAAATTAACACCTTGCAAGAGAAAATTGACATCTCGCAACAAGAAAACAAATCCTTGAAAAATACAATTGGATAAATTCAAAAATAAAATAATTCTCTCAAAGCCTCAATTAGGCAAATTCAAAAAGAAAATAATTTTCTCAAAACTACACTTGGGAAATTAGAAAGTTCTTTCAAAGTTATAATGTACCAATTGGAAAAAGAGTTGCAAAATGTAAATGAAAATTCATCTGTAGAAAGAAAAAGAATGGAATCTCTGGAAACTAATATCATGAAACAGCAAGAATCTGTTAAACCAAACTAAATAATCAAAAAATAGAAGAAAATGTAAAATACATTATCAGCAAATCCACTGACTTTGAGAATAGAACCAGAAGAGAAAACCTAAGATTCCTTGGGCTTCCTGAAAACACCGAAGAGAAAAGGAAGTCTGGACTTAATATTGGAAGTGTTAGTGATGGAAAACTTCCCTGATATCATGGAACCAGAGGGCAAAATCATCATTGAAAGAATATGTCAATACCCTCTGGAAGGGGATCCTAAAATGAAAAACAAGGAATATTGTGACAGAATTCCAGAACTATCAGATAAAAGAGAAAATCCTGCAAGCACTCAGAAAGAAACAATTTAGATGCCAAGGAGCCAGAGTAAAGATTACACAGGACCTCCCTGCATCAACAATAAGGGATGGAAGGGTTTGGAATGTGATATTCCAAAGAGCAAGGGAGCTTGGAATGCAGTCAAGAATCCACTATCCAGCAAAAATGAACCTTCTCTTCCCGGGGGAAAAGATGGACATTTAATGAAATAGAAGATTTACAACTCTTCCTGATAAAAATACCAGAGCTAAATACAAAATTTGGACATCAGAGAAGAAACTCAAGAGACACATGAAAAGGTTAAAAAAAAGTGTAAAGAAAAAAACAGCTACTATCCAATAAGATGAAATTCTCCCCACCTGGGAGAAAGATTCTCATAACTCTCAAGAATTGTAACTCTATTAGTGAGAATATATTTAGCAAGATGTGGACACTCATTTTTTTTTTTGCCTCAGAATGATTTAAAAACAATATCTCCTTAAAAGGGTGGACAGGAAAGAGATGGGAGGATGGAGGAGATTGAATGGAGTGAATCACATTACCTAAAGAAATACAAAGGACCTATTACAATAGAGGGGAAGAAAGGAGGAGGTGGAAACTGCCTGAATCTTACTTTCATTGGATTAGTCTTAAAGTTACCATACACACACTCAGTTAAGTTGAGAAACTTATCTTACATTTCATGTATTAAAAGAGGAAAGGGGGAGAGGGGAGGAAAAAAAGGAACAAACAGAAAGAAGAAGGGGAAAAGAGAATGGGGAAAGAATTGGGATAGGGTTAGATACAAGGGGGCAAAGACACTGAAGTTGGTGATAGAAACAAAATACTGGGGAATATGAATAAAGTGAAAAAAGGGGAAATATAAACAGAGGGAAGATAGTATGGAGGGCAATAAAGAGTTAATATTTATAACTTTGAATGTGAATAGGATGAACTCTCCCATAAAACAAAAGCAAATAACAGAGTGGATTAAAATCAGAATCCTACAATATGCTGCTTCATTTGAAGCTGAGAGATAGATACATGTAGAGTAAAGGTAAAAGGTTGGAGCAAAATATAATTTGCTTTAGCTGAAGTGAAGACTGGGGTAGCAATCCTCATCTCAGACAAAGCAACTGCAAAAAAAGAACACATTAAAAGAGATAAGGAAGGAAACAATATTGTCTTAAAAGGTACCACAGACAATGAAGCAATTTCAATTTTAAATACATATACCAAGTGGTATAGCATGCAAATTTTTAGAGAGAAGTTGAATGAGTTAAAGGAATACAGAGACAGCAAATCTCTCCTAGTCAGATACCTCAACTCCCATTCTCAAATTCAGATTAAATATAACTATAAAATAAATAAGAAGGAAGTTAAGGAAGTAAATACACTCTTGGAAAACCTAGACATGATAGACCTTTGGAGAAAGTTGAATGGGAATAGAAAGGAATATAGTTTGTTTTCTGCAGTACATGGCACTTACCCAAAAATCAGTCATGTACTAGGGCATAAAACCCAAAAGGCAGAAATAGTGAAAGCATCTGTCTTAAATTATAATTTAATAAAAATCACATGCAATAATGGACCTTGGAAAGATAGAACTAAAACTAATTGGAAACTAAATAAATTAAAGAATGACTGGATCAAGTAAAAAATATAGAAGAATGAATGATTTCATCCTATATAATGACAATAACAAGACAGCATAGCAAAATTTATGGGATAAAGCCAAGGCAGTTGTCAGAGGATATACTAAATATTTTAAATGCTTAAACGAATAAATTGGAGAAAGAGGAAATCAATGAAGCAAACATGAAACTAAAAAATTGGTGAAAGAACAAATTAAAACCCCCAATTAAATACCAAATAAGATTTTCAAAAAATTAAAGGAGAAATTTTAAAAAATCAAAAGCAAGAAAAATATTGAACTAATAAATAAAACCAAGAGTTGGGTTTATGAAAATACTAATAAAATTGATAAACTTCTGGTAAATTTGATTTAAAAAAGTAGAAAACCAAATTAACAGTATCATAAGGAAGAAATTAAAGTAGCAATGTGGAATTATTTTGCCCAACTGTATGCTAATAAATTTCATAATCTAAATGAAATGGATGAATATTTACAAAATTATAACTTTCCCAGGTGATATGAAGAAGAAATTAAATACTTAAATAACCCTATCTCAGAAAAAAGAAACTCAACAAGTCATTTTTTTTTAACTACCTAAGAAAAAGTCTCTAGGGTCAGATGGATTTTCAAGGGAATTCTATCAAACATTTAGGGAATAATTGGTTCCAATTCTATATAAACTCTTTGGCAAAATAGGTGAGGACAGAATTCTGTCTAACTTTTTCTATGACACCAATATTGTGCTTATACCTAAACTAAAAAGAGTCAAAACAGAGAAAGAAAATTATAGACCTATCTCCTTAGTGAATATAGATGCAAAAATCTTAAATAAAATCTTTACAAAGTGATTACAGCACATTTTCATTAGGATAACACATTATGACCAAGTAGGATATATCCCAGGGATGCAGGGTTGGTTCAATAGTAGGAAAACTGTCAGCATAATTGACTATATTAATAAGAAACCTAACAGAAGTCATATGATTATCTCAATAGATGCTGGAAAAGCCTTTGATAAAATTCAACACCAATTCCTACTAAAAACACTAGAGAGCATAGGCATAAATGGATTGATCCTTAGAATGATAAAGAGTATATATCTGAAACCATCATCCAGCATTCTATCTAATGGTGATAAGCTAGAGGCATTGCAATAAGATCAAGGGTGAAGCAAGGATGCCATTATCACCACTACTATCCAATATTGTGTTGGAAATGTTAGCTTCAGCAATAAGAGAAGAAAAAGAAATTGAAAGAATTATAATTGTGAATGAAAAAATAAAACTCTCACTCTCTGCAGACAACATGATGGTATACCTAGAGAATCCTAAAAAGTCATCTAAAAAACTACTGGAAACAAATTGCACCCTTAGCAGAGTCACAGGTTATAAAATAAATGCTCATTAATAATCAGTATTTCTATATATTACTAGCAAGATGCAACACCAAGAGCTAGAAATAGAAATCCCATTCAAAATAATGTTAGACAATACAAAATACTTGGGAGTCTACCTGCCAAGGCAGACTCAGAAACTATGAAAACAACTACAAAACACTTTTCTCACAAATAAAATCAGATTTAAAAAGCTGTGAAAATATCAATTACTCATGGATAGGCTAAGCTAATTATAATAAAAATGACAAATCTACCTAAATTAAGCTACTTATTTAGTACCCTACCAATCAAAATTCCAAAAAAGTTACTTTAATGAGTTAGTAAAAATTGTGAGTAAATTCATATGGCAAAATAAAAAGTCCAGAATTTCCAGTTATTTAATGGAAAAAAGTGCTAATGAAAGTGGCCTAGCCCTACCAGATCTAAAATTGTAGTATAAACCTTCAATCATCAAAATTGTCTGGTATTGGCTAAGAAATAGAATGGTGGATCAGTGGAATAGAATAGTAGCAATAAGAGGAAATGATTATAGCAATTTGCATTTTGGTAAACCCAAAGAGTCCAGATTTTGGGATTAAAACTCTCTTTTGGATAAAAGGTTTTGGGAAAATTGGAAGTTGTATGGCACAAAGTAGGATTAGACCAACAGCTCACACCCATACCAAGATAAGATAAAAGCATAAAGTATTTAGACATAAAAGACAATATTATAAGTAAACTATGTGGTCAATAGTTTACTGATCAGATCTATGGAAAGGGAAGCAGTTTATGATCAAGGAAGAGATGGAGAACATCATTAAAAATATACTAGATAATTTTGATTACATTAAATTATAAAGTTTTTGCACAGACACAAACACTGTAACCAAGATCAAAAGTAATGCAGTAAATTGGGAAACAATTTTTCAACTAGTATTTCTGACAGATGACTTATTTCTAAAATATATAGAGAACTGAGTCAAATTTATAAAAAAATACAAGCCATTCCCCAATTAACAAATGGTCAAAGGATCTGCAGAGGCAATTTACAGATGAGTAAATCAAAGCAATCCATTGTCATATGAGATTAATAAATTTAAAAGCAAGAAAATCATTGATCACATAAATAAAATTAAGCATTGGTTTTATGAAAAAGCCAACAAAATAGACAAAGCTTTCATTAATCTGATTTTTTTTAAAAAAGAAAGAAGATAACTAAATTACCAGTATCAGAAATGAAAAGGGTGACATCCACAAATGAGGAAGAAATTAAAAAGATAATTCAGAGTTACCTTGCTGAACTGTATGGCAATAAATTGGATAAGCTGAGAGAAATGGATGAATTTTTACAAAACTACAAACTGTCCAGATTAACAGAAGAGAAAATAAGTGTCTTAAATAACCACATTTCAGAAAAAGAAATTGAAGAAACCGTCAATAATCTCCCTAAGAGAAAAGTCTCCAGGTCCAGATGGATTTACAAGTGAATTCCACCAAACATTTGAGGAACAATTACTTTGTGTTCTACCTAAACTAGTGAGAAAAATAGGAGAGGAAGGAGTTCTGTCAAACTCCTTTTATGACACCAATATAGTCTGATACCTAAACCAGGAAGACCCATACCAGACAAAGAAAATTATAGACGAATCTCCTTAATGGATATTGATGAAAAATCTTGAATAAAATTTTAGCAATAAGATGACAGCAAGTTATTACTAGGATAATATACCATGATCAGGATAATATTCATACTAAGTAGTCAGGGATGGTTCAACATTAGGAAAACACTTAACATATTTAAACATATACAGAGCAAAATCAACAGAAATTTTATGATTATCTCAATAGTTGCTGAAAAGGCCTTTAATAAAATACAACATCCATTCCTATTAAAAACACTAAATAATAAACAAATTTATGACATGGGAATAAACTTGGAGAATTTCCAATAAAATTAGGGGTGAAACAAAGATGCCCATTATCACCATTACTATTCCATATAGTATTAGAAATGCTAGCAGTAGCAATTAGAGAAGAAAAAGAAATTGAAGACATCAGAATTGGCAACGAGGAAGCAAAACTTTCCTTCTTTGCACATGATATGATGGTATACTTAGAGAACCTGAGAAAATCTTAAAAACTCCTTCAAACAACTAACAAATTCAGCAAAGTTGCAGGATATGAAATAAACTCACATAAATCATCAGAATTTCCATATATGAACAATAAAGCTGAAGAGCAAGAGATAGAAAGAGAAATTCAATTTAAAGTAACTTTAGACAACATTAAATACTTGGGAATCTCCCTCCCAAGATAAACCTAGAAACTGTATAAACACAATTATAAAGCAATTCTCACCCAAATAAAGTCAGATGCAAATAATTGGAAAAAATGTCAAATGCTCATGGTTAGGCCAAGCTAATATAATAAAAATGACAATTCTGTCCAAATTCAATTATTCATTCAGTGCAATACTCATCCAACTACCCAATTAGTACTTTACTGAGTTAGAAGGAATAGTAACAAAATACATCTGGAGCAACAAAAGGGCAAGAATAACAAGGGAACTGATGAAATAAATGTAAAGGAAGGTGGCCCAACTCTACCAGATCTAAAACTATACTATAAAGCAGGAGTCATCAAAACTGCCTGATACTGGTTAAGAAATACAACAATGGATCATTGGATTAGGTGAGGCTCAGAAGAAGTCACAGTAAATGACTACAGCAATCTACTATTTGACAAATCCAAAGACATCAGCTTCTGGGATAAGAACTCAATATTTGACAAAATTTGTTGGGAAAAATGGAAAATAACATGGCAAAGACTAGGCATAGTTTCACATTTCACACCCTACAACAAAATAAGAAATAAAGAGCAGCACCATAGATAAATTAATAGACCAAGAAATTCTCTATCAGTTGTATGGAAAGGGGATAAATTTATGACCAAAGAAGAATTGGAGCACATTATAAACTGCAAAGTGAATGCTTTTGACTATATTAAATTAAAATATTTTTGCAGTAATAAAACCAATGCTGTCAAAATTAGAAGGGAAGTAAAAAGCTGGGAAACAATCTTTACAACTAGGAATTTTGATAAAGGTCTTGTTTCTGAAATATATAGATAATTGTATCAAATTTATAAGGTCAAAGTCATTCCCCAATTGCTAAATCATCAAAGGATATGAACAAAGTAATTAAAACTATATATAATACATGAAAAATGTTCCAAATCATTATTAATTAGAGAAATGCAAATTAAAACAACAATAAGGTATCATCTCACACCTATTAGACTGACCAAGATGAGAAAAATGGAAAATGATCAATGTTGGACAAGTTGTGGGAGGATTGGGACATTGATGCATTGCTGGTGGAGCTGTGAATGGATCCAACGTTTCTGGAGAGCAATAACAAACTATGCTCAGAGAGCAATAAAACTGTTCATGCCTTTTGACCTAGCAATTCCAATTCTAGGTCTATATCCAGAAGAAATTATAAAAAAAGGAAAAATCCCTACATGTTCCAAAATATTCATAGCAGCTTTTTGTAGTGACAAAGAATTGGAAATTGAGGGGATGCCCATCAATTGAGGGATGGCTAAAGAAGTTATGGTGCATGAATACCATGGAATACTCTCATTCTGAAAGAAACCATAAATGATTGGACTCTAGAGAACCATGGAATGAATTATGGGGTCTGATGCTGTGTGAAGGGCATAGAAATAAGAGAAGAGTATACAATCAGCAACATTATGGGAGGAAAAAATTTGATGGAAGCAGCAGCTCTCAGCAGTTTAGAGAACTAGAACTAGGACAACTGCATTATACTGGCAATTGACCATGTTATAACCATCCAGAGGAAGAAAAACAAACAATACAAAACACACACACACACACACACACACACACACACACACACACACACACACACACACACACACACACAAACCAATCCTTCATATTTTGATGAACATTTTATAAAAATTATCTCTCATTTTTTCTTTCCCTTAATACTAATTCCTCATACCAAAATAGTTAATCTATAAATATGTTTATCAAAACAGATATCTAGAATATTAATCTGTTTGCCACTGAAGGGAGGGGGGAATGGAAGGGTGGAAGAAAATTTTTTAACTTAAAAAATATACATGTGCATATCGATGAAAATAAATAAATACATTTTGAAAAAGAAAATTTATTAAGAAGAACAAAAGTTATTTATCAAAAGGGAATCAATGAAAAAAAACAGTAAAAGTGGTTTAGCCCTACCAGATCTAAAATTATATTATAAAGTAGCAATTATCGTAATAATCTGATACTAAGAAATAAAATGATGAATCAATGAAATAGAATGGGCATAAATTATATTAAATGACCTAAGTAATCTAGCATATGATAAACCGCAAAGCTCTGAGCTTTTGAACAAAAACTCATTATTTTTGCAAAAAAAAACTACTAGAAAAACTGGAAGACAGTATGGAAGAAACTAGGAAGAGAACAACATCTCATATCAAATACCAAGATAAGGTCAAAATGGATACATAATTTACACATAAAGTGTGATAATATAAGTAAATTAAGAATAATTTATCTTTCAACTTTGTGGATAAAGGAGGACTTTAGGACAAAAGAAGAACATTAAAAATGTAAAATAATTTTTTTGATTATATACAATTATTTACAAAGCAACCAAATATATAAACAAAGTGGAAAACTGGAGAAAAAAATTTGGAAATAAGTTTCATTGATAAAGGCTTTATTTCTCAAACATAAAGAGAACTGATTCAAAATATAAAAATTACAGACATTATCTATTCAATAAATGGTCAAAGGAGTTTCAGAGAAAGAAAGTAAAGTTGTCTATGGCCATAAGAACAAAATGCCATAAATCACTATTGATTTGAGAAATACACATTGAGACAACTTTTACATACCACCTCATATCTATCGAAGTGACTAAGATAAAAAAAGAAAGTGTTTGATTTTAGAAAGATGGGAAAACTGAGAAACTGTTTCAACTATTATTGGAACTTGGAACTATGACCACAGGGCTATAAAATTGTGCACATACCCCTTTGATCCAACAATCCCACTACTGGGTCTATATCCCAAAGACATCTAAAAAAAAAGGGAAAGGACCTATTTGTACAAAAATATTTATGACAGTTGCTTTTATGGTGACTAAGAACTGGAAACTAAAGGAATGCTCATCAATTGAGAAATAACTAAATAAGCTATGGTATATGATTGTAATGAAATATTATTGTTCTATAAGATATGACAAGCAGGATGGTTTCAGAAAAATCTGGAAACTTACATGAATTGATACCTAGTGAAGTGAACATAACCAGTACACAGTACACAATAAAAAACAATTTTTACTATACACAATAAAAAAATTGTTTGATGAGGAAATGTGAATAACTTGGGATTTCTCAGCAGTATTATAATCCAGACAATCTCAACGAACTAATCAAGAAGTAGCATCTCCAGAGAAAGATTTGATATTGATTGAATACAAACTGAAGCATGCTACTTTCACTTTCTTTCATTTTTTTTCTTTTATTCAAGTCTTCTTGTACAAATTAATTAGCATGGATATATTTTTATAATGGCACATATGCTACTTAAACCTGATTACTTGCTATCTCAGGTAGCGGAGAGGTCAAAGAGGGAAGGAGAGATAGATTTTGGATCTCAAAACTTTAAATAAAAATGCTGAAAAATTTGGGAGGAAAAAATTGCAAGTCAAAAAACAAAGTTCATCTTCTAAACTTTCACCAACTTTGCCCTTCAAGCAGGAAGGAACATTAGGTAATCAATTTCTACCACAAGGGGAAATTTTTGTAAATGATATAGACAAGCCCTAGGTTTCAATAAGTTTTTTGATTTAAAAAAATCATTATCTATGTACATAAGTGGAAATAGAAAAAATATGCTTGCTAAATGTGTAGACATTTCAGATAGTTTTTATTCAAGTTCAGAAAAAAGCATCAGAAAAAAGATGGTTCAAATTCTAATACTAATTCTTACTATCTATATGGATTTAGTTATTTCACTGTTTGATCTCTGTAAGCTTCAGTTTCCAGAACTAAAAAATGTAAATACTGATCTTTGAATTACCTACCTTGGGAGACTCAAAGATAATCACCTATATGAAATGCTATATAAATAGCAGATTATATTGTTATTTACTGTTGCTTTGGTTATGTTGTCCAAATTACTGGTTTCATTGGTATGGGCAGAATAAAGGAAACCCCCTTTATCAATGCAAAATAGAATTTGTTCTGAAAATTAATGTACTGTAACATTTCCTGAAGCACTAAAAGTTAGGTAACTTGACCAGGATTACACAATCAAAATCTATCCAGAAACACTTGAAAACTCGTTGTGTTGACAGGGTTTCTAAGTGATATCTATTTTTCCATAATTTTTCCAGTTAAAAATAACTCATAATTATTCAAATCTTAATCTTTTAAAGTCATGGACCACCTTCTTCTGCAAACCTCCCTTGAGTAGGCCCAGCCCTCACTGAGCAATATCCTCTTTCTCTGAACTCTCACTTTTACTTTGTACCCTTTTTTAGGGATATAATAATATGTAGTAACATATTGTGCTTTAAATGATTACAGTTCATTAAGACTTGTTCTTTCTAGTTTGAAATTATATTCCTAGGGTTAAGAATCATACTTTGTTCTCCCTCAGCACCTACAATAGTGCTAGACAATAAGCACAGCACTTAGTAAAACATTGATTGATATAAAAAATCCTAGAGTACAAATATTTTAAGTAAATTGCCTCTTGGCAATATTTCAGCACGATATAAAGAATTCAAATCTATTTGCTTATTTTTGAACTAAAAAGAGTTTTTAGAGAACTAGTCATTTACTTAACATGTTTTGAATTTTCTGACTCAGAAGTAGAAGGGTATGTTCTAACTTTAATAAAAATAGATCAATATATTAAATAAACTAATAAAATCAAACAAGGACTGTGGTTTAGAGTCAATAAGGAAATTTGACACTTTGCTATCAATCTTTTTCAAAAATTTTGATATTTTTTTCATGACCCTAAATTTTTTTAGCTGCAACTCAGGTCTAGTGATATAATGAATGAGTTAGTGAAATAGGTAAAATGGAATCTCTATATAGAAATATAAAAAATAATACAGGAAATTCTGTCTTAGTAAGCAGAATAGTTCAATGGTTTTGAAGAAAAAGGATATTCATTAGACTCTTTGAAGTCAGGAGGACCTGAATTCAGATTTGACCTCAGATACTAAACATTAGCTGTGTGATCTTAGGCAAGTCAATAATCTTGATTGTCTCACATCCAGGGTCATCTCCAGTTGTCCTGTCCACTGGATGACTCCAGAGGAGAAACTGCTGCTGGTGATTTTGCATAATCTCCATCACAGATATCCCCAAATTGTCCCTGATTGGTGCACTGATGAATGAATGAGTCTATCAAGGTTGATCATCACCCCCATGTTGTTATTAGAGTGTATGATGTTTTTCTGGTTTTGCTCATCTTGCTGAGCATCAGTTCATGTAAATCTTTCAGGCTTCCCTGAATTCTCATCCCTCCTGGTTTGTAATAGAACAATAGTGTTCCATAACATACATATACCACAATTTGTTAAGCCATTCCACAACTGAAGGACATTTATTTAATTTCCTATTCTTTATCATCACAAACAGGGCTGCTATCAATATCTTTTTTAGCTTTTTGCAAGGCAAACGGGGCTAAGTGGCTTGCCCAAGGCCACACAGCTAGGTAATTATTAAGTGTCTGAGACCAGATTTGAAGCCAGGTACTCCTGACTCCAGGGCCAGTGCTTTATCCACTATGCCACCTAGCTGCTCCTACTATCAATATTTTTGTCCAAGTGATGTTTCTATAATCTCTTCAAGGTATAGACCCAGTAGTGGTAATGCTGGATCAAAGGGTATGCACATTTTTGCTGCCCTTTGGGCATAATTCCAAATTTCCCTTCAGAAATGATGGATGAGTTCACAGCTCCACCAACAATGTATTAGTGTCCCAGATTTCCCACATCCCTTCCAACATTGATCATTCTTCTTTCTGGTCATATTGGCCAGTCTAAGATTTGTGAGGTGGTATCTCAGAGATGCTTTAATTTGTATTTCTCTAATAAGTAATGATTTTGAGTAACTATATATGACTATGGATCACTTTAATTTCCTCATTTGCAAATTGCTTTTGCATATCCTTTTGTTAATTGGGGAATGGCTTTTTGTTTTGGAAAAGTTGACTCAGTTCTCTGCATATTTTAGAAATGAGTCATTTTGTCAGAAATACTAGTTGTAAAAATTGTTTCCCAATTTACTACATTTCTCTTGCTCTTGATTACAGTGGTTTTATCTATGAAAAACTTTTTAATTTAATGTAGTTGAAATTTTCTAGTTTGTTTTTAATAATATTCTCCATCTCTTCCTTAGTCATAAACTCCTTCCCTTTTCATAGATCTGAGAGGTAAACTATGCTTTTATCTTCAAGTTTGCTTACAATAATATTTTTTATGTCTCAATCCTGCATTCATTTTCATCTTATCTTGGTATAGGGTGTGAAGTGTAGTCTAACCTAAGTTTCTTCCATGCTAACTTCTAATTTTCCCATCAGTTTTTAAGGAAGAGAAAGTTTTTATCCCAAGAGCTGGACTCTTTGGGTTTATCAAACAGCAGGTTACTATAATCATTTCCTGATACTGTACCTAATCTATTCCACTGATCTACCACTCTATTTCTTAGTCAATACCAGACAGTTTTGATGACTTATATTTTATAATATAATTTTAGATCCAGTAAGGTTAAGCCACCTTCTTTTGAAATTTTGTTCATTGAATCCCAGGAAATTCTTGACTTTTTATTTCTCCAGATGAATTTACTTATTTTTTTTTAACTCATTAAAGTAATTTTTTGGAATTTTGATTGGTAGGGCACTAAACAGGTATTTTAGTTTTGGTAGAATTGTAATTTTTATTTTATTAGCTCAGATTATCCATGAGCATTTGATGTTTACCCAGTTATTTAAATCAGATTTTATTTGTGTGAGAAGCATTTGGCAATTGTTTTTAAAAAGTTTTTGAGTCTGCCTTGGCAAAAAAGACTCCCAAGTATTTTATATAATCTGACATTACTTTTAATGTGATTTTCTCTTTCTAGCTCTTTCTGCTATATATTGTTAGCCATATATATATATATATATATATATATATATATATATATATATATATATAAATGTCACATATTTATGATAATTCACTCTATATCTTGTGACTTTGCTATAGTTGCTAATTATTTCTAGTCATTTTTTAGATGTTTTTTTGGGATTCTTTAGGGATACCATCATGTAATTTGCAAAGAATGAGAGTTTTGTCTCTTCCTTCCCAATTCTAATTCCTTCAATTTCTAGTACAGAAGTGGTGATAATGGGCATCCTTGTTTCATGCCTGATTTTATTGGGAATGCCTTTAGCCTAGCCCCTTTGCATATAATGCTTGTTGATGGTTTCAGATAGATACTACTTATTATTCTAAGGTCTAAGCCATTTATTACTACACTCTCAAGTGTTTTAGTAGGAATGGGGGCTGTATTTTCTCAAAAGTTTTTTCAGCATCTATTGATATAATCACATGGTAAGTGATAAGTTTATTATTTATATAATTATACTAACAGTTTTCCTAATATTGAACCAACCCTGCATCCTTGGAATAAATCCTACTTGGTCATAGTGTAATATACTAATGATAACTTGTTATAATTCATTTGCTTTCTGTTATAATCAGCTTTCCTTGTCTGTTTTAACTCTTCCTGGTTTAGGTATTAGCAGCATATGGTGACATAGAAAGAGTTAGGCACAGTTCCATCTTCACCTGTTTTTCCAAAGAGTTTATATAGAATTGGAACCAATTGTTCCTTAAATGTTTGATAGAATTCACTTGTGAATCCATCTGGCCCTGGAGATTTTTTCTTAGTTCAATAATGGCTTGTTGAATTTCTTTTTCTGAGATAGTGTTGTATAGGTTTTTAATTTCCTCATCACTTAACCTCGGCAACTTATATTTTTGTAAATATTCATCCATTTCACTAATATTGTCAAATTTATTGGCATAGAATTGGGCAAAATAATTCCAAATTATTACTTAAATATCCTCCTCATTGGTGATGACTTTACCTTTTTCATTTATGATACTAGCAATTGGGTTTCCTTCTTTCTTTTTTTAAATTGAATTGACCAGAGGTTTATCAATTTTATTGTTTTTTCATAAAACCAGCTTTTGGTTTTATTTATTAGTTCAATAGTTTTCTTACTTTTGATTTCATTAATTTATCCTTTAATTTTTAGAATTTCTAATTTGGTATTTAATTGGAGGGTTTTTTAATTTGTTCTTTTTCTAACTTTTTTTAGTAACATTAAGTTCATTGATTTCCTCTTTCACTAATTCATTCATGTAAGCATTTAAAGATATAATATATCCTCTGATAGCTACGTTGAGTGAATCCCCTAGGTGTGTTGTTTCATTATTGTCAGGAAGAAATAATTCTTTCGATAATTTATTGTTTGATCCACTCATTTTTGCAATGAGGCTATTTAATTTTCAATTAATTTGGGGTTTGTATTGCATATGATTTTTATTGCATTATGATCTGAGAAAGATATATTCACCATTTATACCTTTCTGCAGTTAATAATTAGGTTTTTATGCCCTAGTACATGATCAATTTTTGTGTAAATGCCATGTACTGAAGAAAAAAAAAGTATATTCCCTTCTATCCCAATTCAGCTTCCTCCATCAATCTATCATATCTAGATTTTCTAACAATCTATTTATCTCCTTAACTTCCTTCTTGTTTATTTTATGGTTAGATTTATCTAAATCTGAGAGTGAGAGGTTGAGGTCTCCCACTAGTAAAGTTTTGCTCTCTATGTCTTCCTGTAGCTCTTTCAACTTCTCCTCTAAGAATTTGGATGCTATATCATTGGGTGCATACATATTTGGTAATGAACTTACTTCATTTTCTATGGTACTTTTTAGGAGGACCTAATTTCCTTCCTTATCTCTTTTAATGCTACCTATTTTTGCTGCTGTTTTATCTGAGATAAGGATTGCTACCCCTGCTTTTTTCACTTCAGCTGAAGCAAAATATATTTTGCTGCAACCTTTTACCTTTATTCTATATGTATCTCTTTACTTCAAATGAATTTCTTGTAAGCAGTATATTGTAGAATTCTGATTTTTAATCCTCTCTGCTATCTGGTTTCATTTTAAGGGAGAGTTCATCCCATTCACATTCAAAGTTATAATTATTAACTATTTATTTCCCTCCAATGCTATCTTCCCTCTGTTTGTATTTTCCCCCATTTCCCCTTTATCCATATTCCCCAGTATTTTATTTCTGAATACAGTCCTCTTCAGTGTCTTTACCCTCCTGTATCCACCCCCCTCCCCATTCTTTCCCCCTTTCCTTTCTCCCTTCTGTTAATTTCTCTTTGTCTCCCCCTCCCCATCCCCTCCCTGGCCTTTTTCCCTTTTAATATCTGAAAGTTAAGATAAGTTTCTTAACTTAACTAAGTGTTTGTGTAAGTTAATTTTAAGCCAAGTTGATGAGAGGAAGATTCAGGTGGCTCCAACTGTATTTTTCAATGATTTGTTTTCTTGTTGCAATGTGTTAATTGTCTTTCCCAAATTTTCAAATTGATTTTTAAACTCCTTTCTGATTTCTTCAAGGAAGTCTTTCTGTGTTCCAGACCAGGTCATATTCTCCTCAAAAGTTCTAGTTCTTTCTTAGTTAGGGTCTTTACCTTCCAGGAATTTTTTTATGGACCCTCCTTTTTTCTGACCTTTCTTCATTTTCCTAAGAGCTTATGTTGGTGAGGGGCTGGTTCACAGAGGTTTGTTGTTGAGATCCCTAGAGGCTTTGCTCACTGGGTTTAGTAACTCCAAGTGAGTTGTCCAGTAGGCTGTATTGGTTGCTTTCTTTGTAGTGTCTGTGACCTTAATTTGAGGCCATCTCCCTTACCCTGGGGTGGGTAGATGAAGCTTTTGAGCACTTTTATCTTTGTCCAATGGTGGGGTTTTTGCCCTAAGGCAAGGCAATTGTTCTCCCTATTCACAGCTGAAGGAGGTCTGCTGCTCTTAGCCTGGGGCAGGGATGGGCTAATTGTGTTTGTTCTTGCAAGAGACTTCAGCTGAACTGAAGGTATGGCTGCAGCTCTCCAGAAATGGAACTCTTCCTCCAGCTCTGCAGGCAAGCTCCAGATTGTCAGTGCCACAACCAATGCCTCTGCTCCCTAGTTGCCCCTGTAGCCGATCAGGCTTGCCCAGCTTTTAGGTTTCCAGGCTCTAGTCTGCCCCATTGATCAGGTTAGTATAGCTCTCTGACTCTCACCCCACCAATCAGTCTAGTGGAGCTCTCAGGCTCTAACCCTGTCCTGTGCTCCTGGCAAAGTCTGCCCTCTGTGCCCAGCTCACCCATGATCCAGGAGGACAAACCTTGAGGTAGATCTTTTTCTCCTAGTTTCTCTTTCTGGGTTTTGTAGATTGGATTTATGTTAAGAGGTTTATTTCATATTATATATGAAGGAAAACCAGGAGAGAAGATCAGGAGACTAGCTAGCACTGTGCCTGTCTTCTCCCCACCATCTTGGCTGGAAATCTGTTATGGTATTTTTCAAGAATGAAGAACAAACATCATATTCATTATCATTATAGCCTTTGAAAAATTCCTTAAACTTTCTGTAACTCAATTTCCTCATTTGTGAAATGATGAATTTGGAATAGATGATCTCTAACATCCCTTCAGTTTTAAACCTATAATCCTTAGAAGTGTTTAATTTAAAATCAAGTCATAAAAAGCAATTATTATTTACCATCTATTAAGACAATCATAAGCAAACAGAATGTAAAGAAGGAAAAGGATACAGCTCCTTTCTACAAAGTGATTACATTTTAATGGGGACATAAGAAAAGAAAATTACTCATACATAATTACTATGATAAAAGAGTGTGATGAGGCAGAAGAGAGTCAGTCAAAAGGGCTGTAAGAAATTTGAGTATGGGCAGATCATTTTCATGGGATGTGATTGAGTAAGAATAATGGAGGCAGTACCTGGGATGAATCTTAAAGAAAAGTTTATTAATTTAATTTTATTTTTAATTTATGGGATTAAAAGAAGCATTTCCATAACATAGGGCAATAAAAAAAGATAATTGCACATGAAATAGCAAATCTACTATGCAAACTTGCCATTCCTTTCAAATCTACAACAAAATTAAAGTGTTTCTATTTTTTTCTTCCGTCTGACCTCTAGAGATTGCTACCATTAGACACAAAAAGGTTTACATATGGGTATATAGCTAGATAGATAGATACATACATACATAGTAATACAGATAGATATCTATGTGTGTATGCACATATCTAATTATTCTATGCATACTTATATTTATCAGTTCTTTCTTTAGATCGAATATTTTCTCTATATCCTATATGGTTAATTTGACTATTTATAATAGTTGAAATAACTTATTCAAAGTCATTTTTAAAACAATATTGCTCAGGGCAGCTAGGTGGCATAGTGGATAAAGCACTGGCCCTGGAGTTAGGAGTACCTGGGTTCAAATCTGGTCTCAGACACTTAATAATTAGCTAGCTGTGTGGCCTTGGGCAAGGCACTTAACCCCATTTGCCTTGCAAAAAAACAAAAAAGAGAAACCAAAAAAAACAATATTGCTGTTACTATACAAAGTTCACAAAAGTTTTTTCTTGCAATGATGCTTTGTGGTGGATAGTAGAAGCAATATTATCTCCATTCTGCAAGTAAAGAAACAGGCTAGTAGGGGAAAAAATCAAGACTGCAAAACAATCTTCAGATGGCAGGTCAGGGATCTTTCTAGTGTTAAACCCAAAGAGCAACATGGAGACCAAGCTATAAATTTTGAGGATTACAATTTATTACCCATGAATATGTGGGGATAACTCCTCAAAGCCCATAGCCCAGAGTGTAAAGAGAACAAGGTTTTTATAGTATTTGGTGGGGTGTATTAGGAGCAAATAGGATACAGAAGCAGAGATAGCAGTTAGATATATATTTTCTTGTCAGACTACTACAAACATATACAAACAAATGGTTTGGTATACTTAGGGGGTTAGACAAGGGCAGGAAAGGGTTGGGGTCTTGTTTTTATGTCCTAACATGTTTCCTGAGACAAAGGGAGTCACATATTCACAGGCTTTCCACAGGTTCAAGGCAAGTGCAATTTGCTGTCTTATGGTTCTAGCTTCATTTGGGGGAAGGGGAGGCAGTCTTGGGAAAAGGCAGAAATTCTAAAGATATAGCAAAATGATTAGGTTAACAAGAGTGCTTTGTGAATCTCAGACAAATTTATGGAATATCTCATGACCTCAGAGCATATTTATATTTCTGAGGAGTTTCTTGGGGCCCAGAAAAGTGTTAAGGACCCCTTTTATGCAGGAATTACACAAATATTAATATTGTACTTAATTGCCCACTTTTTTTTCGAAATAACTCAAACCCCTGAGTTATCATCTTCATAACCTGGGTAAGCATGTACTACAAGCATCTTTACAAAGGATCCAGGTATCATCATTATAACTCACATGAGTCTTTCAGTCCACCTATCTCTTTAAGTTGTACAGCCCAGCTAAAATCAGAGATAAACCTCTCCTTAGACAAGATATACATATTCATGTAGGAGAATGGCATAAGTAGGGGTATCACACTTACAGAATCAAGGGGAGGTTACCAAAACAGATCCCCTGACTACACAATGTATATATAGGTGAGAAATGGTAGAGATGAACTGGTCCAGTGTCTCTCCTCTCTTTTCTTCTCTCTTGGAGACATTGGATGTCCTTCTGTATCTTCTACATCTGTTGCAAAAAGTCCTCTCCAGCTCAGGTGACTAATTGAAGCTTTGTCTTCTGGTAAAGAAATTGCTTAACATTTTAATCAGATCAAAACAAAGGTTTTCATCAGAAGACAATGAAATTTTGGAGCTTATTAAAATTTAAATTTTGCCTTATTGCCATATTGATGCACTTACTTCACTTTAACACAATAAACTTTCATTAATGTTTGACTATATGAGCAAACTCCCAATGAGAATTATTATACTGACTTAAACTTGTAACATATCCATTCAACAGTCATCTTAATTAAAAAAGTACCAAGCATATGGTTTAAAAATAAAACAATCTTAGCCTTTGCTCTTATTACAATAATGGCTTAAACATCTTTAACCAAGATGAATTTTTTCTAAATATTCCCAAATATACCATTGATTTTCCTTTTCTTGATATACTTATCTGACTCACATTCCTTTCCTTAAGCTAGGTCTTAAAACTGTAATTATCCTAAGAATTTCTAATTCTTCTTCTTAGCTAAATATCCCTTCTAAAAATTAAAGAAACTTAAATCCCATCTTAACATGTAGCCAATAGCAGGTGTCAGAGCCACCCACACACCTAACACACTTAATCTAACTCTAGCTATTAGATCCAATTCACCTAAAACTTCTTTTTCTGGTTCGCTTGGTAACCATAAAGATCCAGGGCATCAAAGGAAAATTCCCTTATAGATATAAGTATTGAATATCAGTGTCCAGGCAGAGGCCATATAAACAGTCAAATTTCTTAGGTCAGATTTATTCTTCCAGTGAGACATTATCCAAATGTCATTTTGAGGAAATCAAGTAAAAAGAGTCCAACCTCAGGCCATCCCCTGTCACCTGACATCTTTGCTACCTTGGCTGCAAGAACATGACATTCAGTTGCATTTCCTTTTGCTGCCCATCCTGGTATCTGATATAAAAAGAAAATTGATTAAAAGTACCGTTAACTAAAATAGTTGTTTTACCTAATGAGATCTCCCAGTGAATCCACTTCACAATCTAGATTGGGGGGTGGTGGTTACAATCAATCAGCTCCCTTCCTTACACATATATCGCATATAACTCTTCTGAATGTCCCTGTCATAAGAATACATTAAATAGGGTTACTTTCTAAACATTCAAAAAGCAGTCAATTTCTCTCAGCATCTGGAGTATTCCTTAAGAGATTTTAGCTCTAAAGACAGGACCATTATCTGACCTAATTCCTAACAAGAGGCCAAATCTTGGAGGAGCTTATTCAGAATTTTTTAAAACTACTTCCAATGCTGTTTCATCAGATTCTAACCTTTCTGAAAATGTGTCAACAAAAAACAGGAGATACTCAAAACCTGCTGCTTGTGGTTTTGTGCAAGCATTTTTACTGTCTTTCTTTCTATTGTTTCTGAGATAAGAATTTTTCTGCCAATTCTCTGCCATACTCCTACTGCCTTCTTCTCCCCTTTTTATTTAGTGAAGGAATCTTCCGAGGGGGAAGTAGGCTCGTTCAGGGGGAAGGGGAGATAGAATAGAATTTTTCCATCTAGGAATGTTCATTACACTCCCTGCCCTTGTATTCCTCCATTTTGATCTAGTGATCCGAGGGGGAACAGATAGGACCTGGTGACAGGGTTTGGGGGGGATGGGGTTTGGGAATTCAGGGACTAAGATTTCTAAATTTAAGAAAACAGTAATGAGTGTAACACATTAAGAACACAAAATAATCTTTCCATTATTATATTTATATCTGGACCTACAGATCTAGAGCAAGGTCCAACATACCATTTAAAATTTCAGGGAACCCAGAACATCATTACCTTTGATAATTTCCTTCATTAAAGCAATAAATCATTAATTCCATCTTTGAAATCATTACAGTAAAATAGTTTATATTTCCAAAAGCAGATTACATGTTTGAATACACCCTTCAATCTTATTTATTGATAAGCCATCTAATTTTTGTTTTCCCAATCATTTTTCCAAAGTCCCTCACATTTATACAACATTATTGGAAAGGGCATCTTGCAGTTAAGATATACCTCCTAATGTCTTAGACACTATCCCTCTGAATCTACATTTAAAGTGGGGGAATAAATGTGCAATTTTTACTTCTTTAAAATTTAAACATTAGGGGCAGTTGGGTAGCACAGTAAATAGAGCACTGGCCTTGGAGTCAGGAGTACCTGGGTTCAAAATCCGATCTCAGACACTTAATAATTACTTAGCTGTGTGGTCTTGGGCCAGTCACTTAACCCCATTGCCTTGAAAAATCTAAAAAAAAATTAAAACATTAAATTCTTAACCTACATGAAACATAAGGTTTTCATGCTGACATCTCATTCTCTTAAAGCAACATAAACATCAGGTTCTCTTAAAGTTAAACTTATAA
This sequence comes from Macrotis lagotis, assembly GCF_037893015.1. Taxonomy (NCBI): domain Eukaryota; kingdom Metazoa; phylum Chordata; class Mammalia; order Peramelemorphia; family Peramelidae; genus Macrotis; species Macrotis lagotis. Next base: position 209,243,507 of record NC_133663.1, read on the forward strand.
TTAAGTATCTTTTACACACAAACCTCTTCTGAATTTTTGCTTTATACGCTTATTTATCTCTTCTTCCAAATACACTTCTGTTTTCAAAAAATAATATCCTCCATCAATTTTACTTTTACACAATAATTTCAACAGTCCAATGTACACTTATTACCCATGACAGTGTTAAAGTTATATGTATAATTTCCTCTTTTTAACAGATAATGAATAAGCTACATTGATCTTACACATCAATATTCCCTTTTATAAACATGAAGTGAAAAACAAAGCCTTTCACAAATTCTCTGGCCAAAAAAGACCTTGAGAGATATAACCTGTTGGCAAGATATTATCTATTTTTTTCTCATAACAGATCTTTAAAAATGTGATAGAAGAAACTTCAATTCATTCATAATTTGTTATTTACTAATTGTACCCAGCATATTTAAATTACATGTATGTTTTATTTACTCCCTAAAACTTTAAAATACAAAGAATTCTTAAGACCAGTTGTTGCTAAAAAAAAAATCCCTTCTTATTACTACAAGATTTTCTTTATACTTCTCTTAAATTCCAAAAGTCATATTCAAATTAGCCTTAAATCATTTTCTTTTCCAAGTCTAAAAAGTTTTCAAATTTTTCTTATCTTTATCAATGCAATTCTAAGTTCTCAATGCTCTCACTTCTAAGAGCTTTTTATCCTAACTGATCAACATTTCTTAATATTAGAACATTCTGTGTTTTGGGAATTGGAGATTCCCCACAATTTGAGATTTCAAAGTGGTATGTACTAATTCTTTACCTTTACTGTTTATCATTACTCACTCACTACAGATTTTTCCAAAATACATGAATTATATCCCAGTGTAAAAAATTTAACACTTCTTGATTATAGTTTCTAAAAACCTTAGAGAAGGCAAACAGTCATTCAAAAATCCCTTAGCCTAATTAAAATATTCTCTCTCTCACTTCTTCAAATAGAATAAACTGAATAACTTTCATGGGGGGTGCAGTTCTAGATCCTTTCTGGGGGATTGATATTCTATTCTTCAATCTTTACATGTCCCATAATTTTTCTATAATGACTAACACTACCAGAATCTATATTGATAAACTGCTGAAGCACTAATTATACCATATCATTCTTGAAAAGGATTAACTATGTAGTTTCCCCTATACTGGCATATCTTGGTAACCCCATTATGCACTTTAGGATTAATCTGACTCTCTTGTCTTTCTGAAATTTATTTTCCAACAACTTTTCAAATTAAAATACCATTTCTTTCTATGATTTCTTTGTTTAACATGTTTGGTAATATTCACCATCTCTTTCCTGTTTCTTTAACTTCAAAATAAGTTCCCTTTTAACACTTATTTTACTAATTCTTCCAGAAATAACTCTCTCTCTCTCTCTCTCTCTCTCTCTCTCTCTCTCTCTCTCTCTCTCTCCTGAAAGGGGGAGGGAGGGGGAAACACTCTGGCAGCACAGAATCACAGAGAACAGGGAAGATAAGGGAACATAAATAAGCAAGGAGGGCCTTCTCATAATAGTAAAATAACAGGGTGAGTAGTTTGGCCTCACTCAATTTAATACCATAATCCATTCCTCTTTTTAAATAAAAATCCCTCTTGGAAGTGCTCAAGAGACAATGCAGGGGTGAGGAAGGCAAGATCATATTACTCCTTGACAGGCAGAAAGTAGGTTCAAGGGGAGTGCCAGTGAGGGCATTAGACAAATATTGCCCAAAAATCCAGGTGACCAAAATAACAAAGAATAGCAATTTAAATGAGGCAACCCAAGGAAGTCTTAGGGAACTCTTCTTCCCATTTAACAAATCGATGGAGGAACCAAATACACAAGTGAATAGATAGTCTCAACACATAAAAACAGACAAGGCACATATATGTATCACACAAATGCAACAGAAATGTATATGTATATGTATATGTATATGTATATGTATATGTATATGTATATGTATATGTATATGTATATGTATATGTATATGTATATGTATATCAACAAACACAGATTAATGGAAAATTACTGACATTTCAGGAATGCCATGATGTGAGATTTCAGTGCTGCATCCAACAATCTTTCCCTCCCAAAGGCTGTGCTCCTCGCTATCAAAAGGAGCACCAAAAAGAGGGGACCTAGACAACACATCTGATATGGAACTCCTTTTCAACCAATTGTCTAGACCCAAAAATCAGAACAAGCTTACCTCCGGAGGTGTAACAAGATGTACACTTAGGCCAAATGGGTGATTGTAGTTCGAAGATAGGTTCATACTACAACTATGTCTACCTAGTCCTGAGGTCCTGGAACATTTTCAAAGGCCAGCTCCCCTAGGAAAGGGAGAGATAGTCCATTTAAACCTAAACTTGAGGCTCCTGTGGTGACACAAAATGCCACATCACACTGGGGCCTCCAAATGTTAAACCCAAAGAGTGACATGCAGAATAAGCTATGAATTTTGGGGAGTACAATTTATTACCAATGAATATGGGGATACCTCCTGAAAACACATAGCCCCGAGTGTCAAGAGAAGAAAGTTTTTATAGTATTGGGGGGAGGTATCGGGAGCAAGCAGGGTATAGAAACAGAAAGAGCAGTTAGATAGAGAGGGAGTCACGTATTCATGGGCTTCCCCCAGGTTCAAGGCAAGTGAAATTTACTATCTTATGGTTCCAGTTGCATCTGGGAGGAAGAGGAGGCAGTCTTGGGAGGAAGCAGAAATTCTATAGATATAGCAAAGTGATTAGGTTAACAAGAGTGTTTTGTGAATCTCAGGCAAATTTATAGAATATCTCATGACCCCAGAGTCAACATTTGGGTCCAGTCAGAATGTTCTCAGACCCAAAGGCACCTAGCCATATTTATATTTCTGAGGAGATTCTTGGGGACCAGAAAAGTGTCAAGGACCCCTTTTACACAGGAATTACACAAATATTAGTATTGTACTTCACTAGTAAGACACAGTCCCTCTCATGAAATAGTTGAGATCCTGAGACAAAGTTTCTTGTCCAAAGTTTCATGACTAGTAGGCTACTACTAGCAGCAGGCATGAGGAAATCAGGAAAAACAAACTAAAAAAACCCAGGCCTTCTGATTACCTGTCTAAAGGACTATTCTTTATACCACTCAAACACCTTTCTTTCTTTTTTTTCATCTCTCTATCCCAAGGGCCTTGAATTTACTATGTGCAACTGATAAATGTTACTTGAATTGAAAATAAGTAATGAACACAATTCCAGAAACACAAACCTGCATGAAAATAAGGGCATAATTCATATATTGTAGTCATCAGAATATGATTGTAAAAGTAGTCAAACTAAAATAAAATTCAGTAAAATTCTGTTTTTCCTTTATATTGTTTACTCTTTGCATTTAGTGAAAATGGGAAATTATACTTAAAGCGAAACCCTCCCCTGAGTGTACTTATAACAATATTATTTCATATTTATGTAGGATTTTATTATTTGCAAAGCACTTTGCATATATTATCTAAAAAGAAACCTGAACAATTTTGATCCCTCTCCCCCCAACTCTCTTGATAGAAACATAGCCCTTCCAATGACTGGGTTCTCTTTTTTTAACTCTCCATTTTTATCTTGCTTTCAAGTATAGAACCAAAATATATTCAGTTTGTTACCTTAAGGTTGGATTATGACTTCATGTTTTGCTAAAGATTTAAACTTATGCTTAATGCTTCAAGTAAAACATATTTACTTGGTAGATAAAATACTTAGCTATGGTTGTTTTTAAGAATACTGCAAACTTTCTCTCTCTCAATATTGATAAATGGTAGATAGATGATAGATAGATAACTGTATTTATGGATATATATTGACAATCTAGTTATATATGCACATGGAACTATAGTTTTATATATATATATGATACATATATTTATGCATATATATATATATATGTACACACAGATAAATGCGTATACATAGTTTTCTTTTAAGGTGTCACCTCCAACTTGCTTAACTACATTCTTGGGAAATTGTAATTGGTGGAATATGTGAGTAGGATGGTATATTCCTAGCTTGGGCCACATATAGGAAAGTGGAGATTACAAAGACTTCACAAACAAGGTCAAGTTTCAGAGTCCAGTTTTCAACTACTATTGTTCAAAAGGACATGGAAATCAAAGACTCCTAAAAATGATCTTGATCCCAAACCAGTCTATGAAAACAAAAAACTGTATATAATGTACAAAACTTTAACAGTAATATATAAAAACAAGTAGCATTTGCAACACTGTGCTCTAGGGAAAAAATGTTTATTTTATGTCATTTGTACTTTCAGTCTATGTCATTGTGAATTTCATATTATACCCTCTGTTCTTTTCTTTTCTCCTGCTCTTACTCATAGCATTGACTAGAAATAGGGTGAGAGGAGAGAGGGACAAAGCAAAATTTCAAGATATCTTCTTTATATCTCAAACTAGCAAGAGAAGTGGAAGAAAGATGACTCAATTTCATATTCTGAAATGGGAAAAATATGGAAAACTGATATATCAATCTACATAATGTTGTAACTGGAACTTGACATATGCCTAAATCCTTAAATATTCCATCATCAGTATTTCAGACCTGTTCTTGGAAGGAGGATTGCTACAAGTGTGGACATTCTATTTTGACCTAATACATGATTAAAAGCAATCTTTTCCCATTGATTGCTTAACTGGAACTGTTTGTATCTAAATCTACTTGACCAAGTACAATCACATTTCTGACATTCTTATCAAGGAGTAAAGTACCTCTTAATCACAACAGGTGACACCATGTGGTAAGAGGAGGAGAATCAGAATTGAGTTTTTGTTCTGCTTTGTATCCTTTGCAAACACAATGCAGGGAGGAGAGTCCACGAGACTTTCAAACTCAAGCCTTGGAACCTACGATTTCAGACTGAATATTGGAGTCAGCTTCTCTGAAGAGGAGTCCAGGATGCTGGCACAGTAGGACTTTGGTCTTAAACTTGGTGAGTATAATGCTCTGTAGGAACTGAGTTAAACTGTGAGCCCAAAGCCCCACCCTTTCCCAAGGATCAGGAGAAAAAGGTAATTAAGATCCCTCAGTATTGGGAAAATATTTGTGCTGTTATAACTTTGAAGTAAATATTCCATTATAAAAATTGCCAAGTCAGTAAGCATTTATTAGTTTGCTACTATGTACAGATACCATGCTAAGTATTGGGAACACAAATAAAAGAGAAGACAGACAGATTAACAGAGATAGACAGAGACAGAGTCAAAGAAAGACAGAAACAGAGACACAGAGATAGAGACAAAGACACAGAGAGAAACAGAGAGAACTAATCTAATAAAAGCAATTAAATAGAAATGAATTATGCACTAATATAGTCTGGAAAACTAAAACTGAAAAATGAAATTGATGACTGCTTTAGCCAAGAGTTGAGAAGAAAGATACCCCTTCCAACTCTGTATGGTTACTAGAGAGCCCTGGGGATTGAGGAAATATAATAGAATAATAATGTTTGTCCTTTATTTTCAAAGAAGACCACAACATCAGGGAGGTGATGCCATGGCAAGCACGTGAATTGGATTTGAGTGAGGAGGATGTTTTGTTTAGTATATATAGTATCTAAGTCACCAATTTCACTTTCTCCTCCAAAGCCATCTGGGTCCAGTGATCAGATATAATTCAGGTTGACCAGAAATAGTCCTGGATGTGAGGCAATCAGGATTAAGCGACTCACACAAGGTCACACAACTAGGAAGAGTCCAGTGTCAGAGGCTGGATTCAAACTTCATTCCTCCTGAATCCAAGTCAGTGCTCTATCCACTGCATCACCTTGCTTCTCTAATAGAATAGACAGTGAAAGGACAAACTCATGCTACATTATATTACTACCTCTCTTGGAACAACTGAGTTGGGTAAGTGTCCCAATGAGCAAGATTTAATAAAGGAAAGGCATCAACTAAGAGGAAAGTATGTCTCTCTTTAAATCATGAATACAAAAGACCAAAGTTCTGTTTAACAAATTTGTTCCTTTCACTTGAACACTGTCAATTTTCTTTTCTTTTTGTGTCATCTATGAAAGAAAAATTGCCTTTGTACTGGGGAGGACAGGGGGGAAAAGGCTAATAGGGTGATAAACAGGATCAATAAGGAGACGGTAAGAGAGCACCTAACTGCCTATGAAGAATGCAAGATATATGGTAAAGAAGAACTACATCTTCAGGAAATAAAAACAAAAACAGAAATAAAAAAGCAAAAATAAGCAAAACTTAAAGATGTGTTTGCTAGCCCATTGTTAGTAATACTTGAATGATTATGTAAAAAATGTGATGAGTATTGCAAGACTGGATAAGGAGAAGCATTTTCCCCAATTTTCAACAATTGGAAGAGAACAGAATTTCAAAGCTTGATCAATGAAGTTGGCTTAAATATTTGAAATAAATCTGAAATGGATTTTAACAAAGGAAGGAGTAATTCTGGAGTCAACATGGTTTCTAAAAAATATAGGTCATGCTAAACTTACTTTATTTCCATATTATTAAACTGTCAAATGAAAGGAATGCTGTCAATAGAGGACATCTCTATTAATAAAACTCTTTATTAAATAATTTATATTATTACTTAGGAAAAGATGAAAAGTGGCTAAATAGTAATAGACTTAAATGTATTCACAATTGTTTGAATGTCTGAACTCATGAGAAATAGGGATATTTATTACTTTGACAGAAGATATTCAGAGGGATGTCCTAGGAATATGCATTTGATTCTCTGATATTTAACACTTTATACATGATGAAAATATATTCAACAAATCTGCAGATGACCCAAGCTGGGAGGAAGAACTGACATAATGGAGGTCAGAGTCAGAATCCTAGAGCTTCACAGGAAAGACCATAGAATGGAAATTCAATAGGAATAAATACAAAGCTTTATACTAACTTAGGTTAATTGCACAGTTACATTGACTTAATTAAGGTGAAGTTATATGGTACAATGAAGTTCTTCACCTGTAAAATGGACTGTGAACTGGAGAAGGAAAGGGCAAACCACTCTAGTATATTTGGCAAGAAAACCTCAATTGTGGTCATGAAGAGTTGGAAAGCACTGAAACAAATGAACAAAATTACCTAGTTTATTTAAATTACATTTTTGGAAAAAAGATCCAATGGGTGTTATCGTACTGCACATTCAATGTATGTCAACAATATGATGAGTCACAAAAACATTAATGTTATTTGTGGCTTCATTAAGAGAATCTAAGCTTTCAGTAATACAGTAATTCTTCCTCTATATTCTGTCAGATAATATCTGGGGGAGATTACTGCATGTGTGAGTTTCTTGAAGCAACTGGAAATTTTTAATATGGAGTGTAAAAGACTCTTGGGAAGATGATAGCTATGTTCAAATACATGCTTGAAGGACTGACATGTGGAAGAGAAATTTGACATGTTCTATTTGGTTTCAGACAAAAGAATCAAGAGCAATAGTTTAGAAATTGCAAAGAGGGAAATTTGCTCTTTATGTAAGGAGAAAAAGTCCTAAATGATTAAATCCTACCCCCATGACTCCCTACCCCTGCATACACACACACACACACACACACACACACACACACACACACACACACATACACACTAAAACACATTCAGGGCAAGTATATCCTTTAACTATTTCCTATTGGCCATGATGATTCTTTTAATTAGCTATTGATTCTGAACTCCATGGGTATGCTAATGATTAATCCTCATTCCTCATGCTTTTTCCCTTCTGCCTTTGAAGTTTTAGAATAACTCTCTGAGTTCAGGAGGATATTTGGTGGGATTCACTTTCCATTATATGGCCACAAGAAAAGCCTCAGATAGGTCTTCCATTTGTACCTTCTTTCTTTTGGTAAAATTCCTTATGAATTTTAAAGGATAACTGGCATCTTCCACTTTCTGGGTACCAAAGCAGCAGGATATCAATTGTAATATCAATAATGGCAAGGAGTATTGATGGCAGACAAACTGAGAAGGAAAGGATGTGTGTTTGTGTGTGTGTGTATGTGTGTGTGTGTGTGTGTGTGTGTGTGTATGTGAGAGCAACTGAGAGAGAGAGAGAGAGAGCAGTACTTGATGAGTCAAATTGAATTGGATTCTCTCTAACCCAGTTAGAGGACAAAGCAAGGAGACACAGAGATACAAGGATGGGAAATTTTACTTAAAGGAAGGAACATTGTATTTCTACGAAACATGTCTAGACACCTTTGTAATGATACAATGGAGTTCTAAGCCTTTTAGGGGGTTGCTAGATGATACTGATCACCAGTAGTTAGAAAAAATGGAAGTTTGGAAAATCACTAAAGACAAACTGAATTTCAGTTTTTCTGTGGCAACCTTGCACCTAGCCATTTTTGTTAAACTACCTTTTAACCTCACACATCCACTGGTTCTACCTGTAGAATGTTTCTCATTTCAAATCCATTGCTCCAATTGACAAATCTCTTTGGTTAAGTTTGCTTCTTCAAAGTATTACTAGCTACCTCAATCTTCTGTAGCATTAATGGAGGAAGTATTTCATTTTAAAATGCCAGAGAATTTATACCAAAGAATTAAATAGTATGCCCCAGGTCATCAAAACAACTCTGAAAATTTATTTAAAAATTTGACAACAAATTCAATCTATATCAAGCAATTCATATTGTAAGGGAACAAATTATCCAAGTATATCTAATGGCTGAAGTTTTCTTTAGGAATATTATTGTAATCTAGTTGAGGTGAAAGATCAATAGACTATTTAGGAAATGGAGAAATGATAAAGTAGTGAATTTTTATTTCCTAAATATTACCAAGATATAACATGCATAAATAGAATATACATATGTTTCCATATATGTACATGAATATATATTCATATACATGTATGTTTGCATTTGTATTAGGGTCTTTGTTTATACATATATTGTAATATAGAAACTGTCAAGTCTTTCTGGGCAAAGAAACCAACTTTGATTAAGACAGTAGACTGCACTGTAGACCCAACTTTGACAAATCAAAGTTGGGTCTACAGTGCAGTCTACTGTGGTCTGAGACTCTGAGAATACATAATTTGTAACCATAGTACTCTTGATTCAGATATGATTTAAACTGGTCAAATGGTTGATCTCTCCATGGCTCAAGCAAAGTGGCTTGAATAAGTCATGATGTCTTAATCTATGATGGAAAAGACAGAATTGAAAGTGTAAGACTTGCAAAAGCCTTGTTCAACTTTTACCCAATAAATTTTAATATAAAGATGATCACAATTACATTTCTAAGATTAACTGACAGAAATATAAACTAGGACTACATCATTGTTTCAGTTACACATAAGTTTTCAACCAAAATATAGTCTTACTATAATTTTGCACAATTATGTTCTATCTTATTGAAATGATTGAAACTGATACATAATAAACATTTCTCTAAATTTATTTGTAGAGCTCCCCATATGTTTAACTTTTCCAAGTTGTCTTCACAGTTCCAGTTTGGGTCCCCAAAGCACAACTGCTACACTTTGACTGTAGAGTATAATATGTGGGAATATCTTCTAATATCCTAACTTATTTAACAATAAGCCAGTAGAAAGGATTTTCTCTCAATTAACACATTGACACACTCCCCCATTGAAATAAATCCTGCCATAAAAATGTAAATAGTGTCTGTTGGAAAAGTGGGAACACACGTAAGTACAATGGGAGTAAAGCACAGATGAAAAGAATACATGAGATCAAAGCAACCTTCAATGCTATTCCAGGATTAAAGTGCCCCAATGTAATTGCTATCCACCGGTAGCGTAATTCTTTATTGCCAAATCAAGCTGTTTCTTGAGTTCATAGGTGGGACTTTTTTCTTCAGGTAATGGTCATGCAGTATGAAGTTTCTACAGGTTTCAAGTGACATCTATGTTAGCATGCTTGACTAAAGTATGTGACTACTCCATTAACCATATATGTCATATGAATCTCAAACTATTGTAAAAAGATGCTTCATTCTGAGTAAGTCATTCAATAGCTAAACACCATGGCTTACAGTGGGTTAGAAGAGAGAAAATCTACCCTCCATGCAAGAGGTAAAGTAATGGATTTGAGGCAGGTGAACTTTGGGCAGAGAGAGAAATATTACAATTTATTTTCTTTTTTTCTATATTAGAGAAAAGTATTGTAATTCAGATAAATGTTATAATTTTTTCTTTCCTATATTTTTAGAATCTTTTTCTGTATTATTGGCCTTGTACTTACAGATAAACCCCCATTAGCAAGGAATATAGCTAACTAGAACCCTTCTCAATTAACAAGCATTATATCAAGACTATGTTAAAACAGATAATCTATAAAATTATTAATCCTTCTCCATTCTACCTTGTACTAACAAATACTCTGACACCCAGCTACATTGGCACCTTCAAGTTAAGGTATGATACCTTGTGCTAAAAAGACTCTGAAACTTATGTCTCCAAATTAAGGTACTATAAATTCCTTAAGTTCCCTAGAAAGATAACCTATCCCAACGTGCTCAGGAGACATTACCTTATGACATACTTTGCGACACTCCATAGTCTCTCTTGGTACCACCTTTAACTCTTCCCTTACCCTTCTTGTTCATAACACATGCCCTATCACAGGGTACACTTGATCAACTTCACTCTCAGGTGTTGGTCACTCCTTGACCTGGTTCCTCTTGGCATGGACTGTGGGTTGAGTTCCTTAGGAACTCTCCCCCCCCCCACTCAGTCCAACCGACACCCTCTGGCAAGTTATTTCTCTTCTTCTTCCCCCTCTTTCTTAATTAACCTCACTATCCTCTTAAAAACACTTTTTTATACCTGGCTTCCTTCTTAAAAATTCTGTGAATTTACTTGTAGCTTCTTATAACCCGTGAATTAAAATTTATGACCTTTCCTATATTCCTGCATCAGAGAACTTTATAAATGAACACCCATCATTTTTGCAAGCCCCCCTCCCCACAGGAATGCCTTCTTCCTAATCACCCTTCTTCAAGTTCTTTTTGGACTATGTTTTTTTCTTGATCTTACTCAAGTAGCCCATTTGCCAAATTTCTGTGAAGCTAGGAGTGCAGTGAAGTTTGAGGCTAGATAATCATACTAAGCCCTTCTGATTCCACTAGTGAAAGATACTCATACTTCACAAAAAGACAATTAAATATCATATGTATATTGTTATTGCATCAGCACCTCATCACATGCAAAAATCAACTGATATGAGGTACAAAAGGATCAAATTTTCCCTTCCTTTTATCTCCATAAATGCTCAGGACAGTAGGATCCAAAAGGCATATGTATTAATTTCTTCATTAAATAAATAACTTGACATGAACACAGCTACTGTAATTTCTTGAGAAAAGACTGAGAAGGGTGAGCAAAATGCACATTCAGCTGGATTGAAGGAAAGGGGCTCCAAAACTCTTATCTTAAACTCTGAGGAAAGGGAAAAGTGGAGATGTGTTATCAGTATAGTAGTGACAATGCAGTCTAAATTTCCTGTAATCTCTTTCCCACTGGGGATATCAAGCTTAAAGAAGACAAGTAAAAGTGATAAGAGAGAACTTGGTATGACCCCACACATTTGGGAAACTTAAAATAAAAATGGAAAAAGATTCAAAAGCTCTTATTTGCTAAATTATAGTTCTATGGATACACTATTTTAAAAAAGAAAGAAGCCCTTTAAATGAAAATAGCAACATTTTCCTCATTACTAGTTCTTGCATTTCCCAATATTATATCAATGATGAATTTGATAGTTGTGATCATTAATGATAGGAAAACTCAACTAAAGTAGTGATATTTATAAACTTTACTCATGGGTAAGCATTTTTTGAAATCTTCTTTTGAAAGAATTAGTTTAGCATGTTATTAATAATTTCATAAAGTTGGGGATTGGATTGCATAACACATTAGATGAAATTGGCTATTGAAAAGCCATTATGTTTAGTCATTTCTACTAAATACACAGATATTCATTTGTAAATATTATAATCCTTTACTTAGACAAAGTGAACAAATAAATCTTCTGGAATCCTCTGCTCACTCTCTAGTGTGAACACATTTCCAATTTTGTGATGGTAGTCCCTGGGAACATGGAATTTATTTTTATTTTCAGAAATTCTAAAATTTCTAAATTGATTCACTAAAACATGCTTTATATATGTGGTGAATGATTATGTTTTTAGCATTTACAAAGAATAGTAAATCAGAAAACCTGGATTCAAATCATGATAGTTCTCCTTACTATATGAGTATGAGTCAGTTACTTTATCAATTGAGCCTCAATTCTCCATCTGCAAATTGAAGTAGTTGGATTGCATGATCTCAAAGATCCCTCCATTACTGAAGGCCAATAATATTGGATCCCATAAAGATCTTGTGATATTAGTATTGATAAATAGGGAGCTCCTGATTCTTTTTGACTGAGACACTTGCTTAATATCTCTGGTTCCTTGTGTTATACCTAACTTGATGGGCTCAGAGTGAATGTAAATAGCAATTGTTTCTGTTCTAGTCAGAAACTTCTGAGGTTCTTCCACTCCCAGATTGATTCTTTTATAAAAAGCAAACTAGGTTATCTTTTTCCTTAGTTCTTTCCTTCACCTGAATGTTGTCTCAGACAAACTGAGACCTGGGAAAGAACTTCACTTAAAAAGGCCACTGCATCCATGGCAAACACTAGTCATCCTGACCTATGTCTTGCTACTGGATTCCAATGATTCTAGAGGAGAGTGAGACCAATGACTTTGCCTAGTCCTACCTCATTTAAATCTAATTCACTTATAAGTCAAGAAAACACCCTACTGATGTCAAGGATCCTCCTTGAGAACACAGGTGAAACAACAAGGGATTAAACAAACAGGTTCCGACTCAGAGAGAGATCAAGGCTCTCCTAGTAAGCTTAGGGAACTGCATTTCTTGTCCTTCAGCTACAGGATGATCCTTGTAAGTGGTCTTTTTCTCCTTTACAAATTTGATTGGTAAGGAACTCTCTCTCTCTCTCTCTCTCTCTCTCTCTCTCTCTCTCTCTCTCTTTCTCCTCTTTGCTAGGCAGAAAGATGGTATGCTATGTAGGAGTGTAAGATTTGTAGTTGCTTACACTAGAATTTAAAGATGACCACAAACATTTAATTAGCTGAGCAATTTTGTACAGTTCATTTAACCTCTCACAGCCTCAGTTTTTTCACATAATGGAAACTACCTCACAAAGTGTTATCAAGATTAAATGATATAACATTTATAAAGTACTTTGTAAACCTACACAATGGTACAATCTATGCTACACAGAGAGACTAACTTGTTTTTACTATCATTATATAGTAAACTTAAAATATTCTTCCAGGTCTTAAAATAACTTCCAGGTCTGGACAAGTTCATTTGTCAGAATACTAGTTGTTAACCTGCACTCAAAAAATGAAACATACAAAAGAATTTAGCTAGCTAATTGAGGTTTAATCTCATGCTCTTTGGGGGAAGCATATGTCTCCCATTAACATATCCTTGTTCTGTAAGTTAATATTTATATTAGAAGTAAAATACTAGATATTGGCAACAAATATAGATTTCTTTGTGTCATCTCAGCTAAGCCATCTAGTTCAACAAATCAGAATTTCCATTATCATTCTTCCTAGGTTATGAATAAAATATTGATCAGAAGGTTTTGTCATGGATTTGGCTCTTGATGAATTTGACAAAGATATATCCTTGAGATGAATTTGTAAATTCATCCTCTTCATCATACCAGCTCAAGAGTTCTGACAGTATAACCATGACCTGGCACATAAGACAGATGCATCCTGGGAAATCAACAGAATTGACAGACCCTGTAGTTCCATTGCTCCATCCCAGAAAAGGTCTCATATGACTTACAATTTGTGTCTTTCTTCAAAGACAAGCTCTAATGTTTCTCTTTAGCTTCAGTCTTCAAATGCCAAATATCTACTGGATATCTCTATAAGCATGTCCTGCAAGTATCTGAAACTTGCATAAACAGAATACATTATATTTCTCCCTAAATTGATCTGTCCTCTAAACTTTCCTGTTTCTGTCAAAGACATCATTATTTGCCCATTCTCCCAAGTTCACATCATGATTTGATTCTTCATTTTGCATTCACTCTCCTTATTAGTCAATCTCAAGTTAAGTCTTGCATAAATGCTCCCTCATTTCACTTCATATCACAAGATCCCAAATTTTAATCTCATTATTTTGTGCCTAGATTATTATAATTAATTAAAAAGCATTTAAAGACTTTTACTTGATATTTAAAGTTCTTCACAATCTGACTCCAATTTCCCTTTCCTCTTCTCTACCCCCAGGTTTATTTTACATTATCCACACCCCCAAAATACTGCTTAGGAAATAGCATGGTGAGAAGCACACTATTGGTTCTGGTCATATTGAATTGACCAGGAAAAAAACCTTATTTTTTTAAATGGATTGTATGCATATATTAGCCTATATTTTACAATTCTTAATGTGTAACCAGCTGGCTATATCTATCTATCTATCTATCTATCTATCTATCTATCTATCTATCTAAACACACACACATACACACACACACACACACACACACACAAACACACTTACATACATATATTTTCAAGGCAATGGGGTTAAGTGGCTTGCCCAAGGTCACATAGCTAGGTAATCATGCCATGTCTGAGGCCGAATTTGAACTCAGGTACTCCTGACTCTAGGACCGGTGCTCTCTCCACTGCACCACCTAGCCACCCCCAGGTTTATATATCTTAATCAATATTTTGTTTTTATTATTTGTGAATGGTTGAAAATTTTCCTTTATACTGAGATTTCACTATTTCAAGTATTAAATTGGGTTCCTTCTTATCAGTCCTTCCTCACTCAATATGCCTTCAAGGAAAATAAAGAAGGCAAGAAATTTAGACTACATTTCTAATAACATAGAGACAAAACTAATCTCCACATTTCCTTTTATTCAAATACTGAATTACAAGATTTCATTTGCATATGCCTGTTAACACATTTTAAGGCAGATAAAGGGTAATATAATTGATCACATGCACAATTTGTGAAAATCATTTTCAAATGCTATTTATCAAACATATTTATGCACAATTTATTTCTGTAATGACCTTGGTCTTTCAAGGTTTCTTTCTCCTTTGATTTATTACTTCAAATCTTTCTTATGTATTATTCTCTTCAAAAAACACTTTTAACTCTAATTCAACATTTAAAAATATTGTTCTGAATGTACAAAATAAAAACAACAGTACAAAACATGAAAAGTGTTTTGTTAACACACTCTAAATGTATTTTGACTTTAATAAATTTTCTAGAAACTGCAAAATTGCCACTGATATGAAAATTATAAATGTGAAAGGTTCAATTGAAATAATTTCTGCAAGTTGGTCTAAACATTGTATAAGAATGTGAGTAAAACCTTGAACAGAATTCTATGTTCAAAGTACTGCATTTTATATTACAAGTTATTAATGAGTACACTGATCAGCACAAAGGAAACATATAAATTATTAATGCTGAACAAATGATACTGTAACAAAACTTGAAAGTAGCAATTTCTGAATTAGATTGTGTTGCTCTCTGGCATTCTATGCCCTCAATTTATCAATATTATAATCCACACTTTTTAAAGAATGGTGGTATTGTGCCTGATGTGAGGGAGTCTATAAGAAAATTTTAATGCTAGTATCAGTTCTTCTAAGATGGTAATAGAAAATTATTAAATTACCCAAAATTCTTTTGAATTAGGAAAATTTTCAGTGCCAGAATGGGATTAATTTTGTCTATATTATTAAAAATGTTACCTGATCCCTTTCCCTCTAGGACTTTAAAACAGGTATTCTGCATCCCAAAATTCTTCGTACCAGTATTTATGAGTTTTGTCAGAATATTTCAGACTCAAAAATGTAATTTGCCTATATTAACTTAGGAAACATTGTTATAATAACTAATTAAATTGTTCCCTATCACAAGGTAGAAACTCTCTGTGTGTGGAACCCAATTTTAACACAGAAAGTACTGAACTTCACAATCTTATCAATTCAAATCAAGAGGAAGTAAGTTAATCACTTGCTTATGAATTATGCTCAGAGTAACACACACACACACACACACACACACACACACACACACACATGTATAAGCAATCAGTGGGAATGAAAGTCTTTGAATGGCCCAGTGTCCCTTTATTTGAAATACTGGAAATTCACTTCAAGGTCTAACACTCTGTGCAATGACCTTAAAAAAAGAAATGATCAGAATATAAAGGAGACTTGCCTGTACCATTAAAGCTTAATACTGCTATCCTTTGTTATCTGTCTCCAATGATATCAGAAACCATCTAATCAGTTCATTGTCTATATTTCACAAATTTTTTTAGATTTTTTGCAAGGCAAGGGGGTTAAATGGCTTGCCCAAGGCCATACAGCTATTATTAAGTGTCTGAGGCCAGATTTGACTCCAGGGCCAGTGCTCTATCCACTGTACCACCTAGTCTCCCTTATGTCACTCATTATTATAAATAATTTAATATCTGTATTGCATAATAGTTCAACAAGAACTTTTTTTATCCTTGACAAATGTCATTACAACACTTTAACAAACAAAACAAAAATCCTCCAGTTAAATGTTATTCAAGGACTTCTGGCCAAGATGGCAGATAAAAGGACACACTGTGCTAAAGTCTCCTGATTTTCCTTCAGAAACAATATGAAATAAACCTCTTAACAGAAATTTGATTAATAAAACTCAGGAAAAAGAAGCTAGGAAAAGAACATCTACCTCAAGGTCTGTCTCACGGGACTGTGGGTGAGCTAGGTACAGAGAGTAGAGAGTCTGTCCAGGAGCAAAGCCGGGGGAAGCCAGAGAACTGGCCTTAGCTGAAGAGGCTTTTGCTCTGGGAGTGGCAGGTCCAAGGACCAACCTTAGCCATAGAGTCCTTGGCTAGGGGAGCAAAGAACTGGGAAATGGGACTGGAGGGCTAATTCCAGCACAGAGAGTTGTGGAGAGCGGCTGGACATTGATCCACTCAGCTCAGTGCCATGAGCTCCATACTTTTGGCAGAGCCCTCTTCCCAGAACAAACACAGTAAGAGACCATCCCAACCCTCCCCCCCCTCACCCCAGTCTCAGGACCGAGGTAACAGAGCTCCCTCAGCTAAAGAGTGAGATTAACATTCTTGCCCCAGGGTGCAGCCACATTGCTCAAGGATAACAGTATCCAGCTGCAACTCCCACCCCCTCCAGGCCTAGGGAGAGGCCTCAAATAAAGGTCACAAACACTCCAGAGGAAGTAACCCGTACCACATACTGGCTGACCCATTTGGAATTACTAAACTAGTCAGCAAAGTTTCAAAGGTTTTCAAAACCAAAGTTTTGTAAGCCAGCCCCTCCCCCTATACAAGATCTTAGGAAAATGAAGAAAGGTCAGTAGAAAAGGGGACCTATTGAAAAGTACTTTGAAGTCACAAATCCTAACCCCAAAATACCTACAACTTCTGAGGAGAATATGAATTGGTCTCCAGGCCAGAAAGACTTCCTGGAAGAAATAAGGAAGGTGTTAAAAAATCAATTGGAAAAATTGGGGAAATTGGGATCAGAAACTTAAGGGAAAATTAACACCTTGCAAGAGAAAATTAATATCTTGCAACAAGAAAACAAATCCTTGGAAAATACAATTGGACAAATACAAAAAGAAAATAATTGTCTCAAAACTAACCTTGGGCAAATGGAAACCTCTTTCAAAAAGAGAATTGATCAATTGGAAAGGAAGTTGCAAAAGGTAAATGAAGAAAATTCATCTCTAAAAAAATGGAATCAGTGGAAACTAAAGACTTCATGAGTCAACAAGAATATGTTAAACAAAACCAAAAAATCAGAAAAAAAAAGAAAGAAGAAAATGTAAATTATCTCATGGGAAAAATCCCTGACCTTGAGAGTAGATCTGGAGGAGAAAACTTAAGAATCATTGGGCGTCCTGAAAACATTGAAGAGAAAAAAAGCCTGGACTCAACATTTCAGGATTTAGTGATGGAAAACTGCCTTGATATCATCGAACCAGAGGGCAAAATAGTTATAGAAATAATACATTGATCTCCTCAGGAAAGGGATCCAAAAAAATGAAAATAGCAAGGAATATTGTGGCCAAATTCCAGAACTATCAGATAAAAGAGAAAATCCTATAAGCACCAGAAAGAAACTATTTAGATACCAAGGAGTCACAGTAAGGATTACACAGGACCTCCCTGCATCAACAATAAGGGATCAAAGGGCCTGTGATATTCCAAAGAACAAGGGAGCTTGGAATACAACAAAGAATCCACTCTCCAGAAAAATGAGCCTTTTCTTCCAGGGGAAAACATGAACATTTAATGAAATAGAAGACTTTGAACTCTTCCTGATAAAAAAAGACCAGAGCTAAATACAAAATTTGGACATCAAACAGGAGACTCAAGGGACATATGAAAAGGTTGGGAAAAACAATAAAGAAAAAAAAACTTCTATCAAATAAAATAAAACTGGCTATATCCCCAACTAGGAGAAAGATTCTCAAAACTGTCAAGAAATGTAATTCTATTAGAGACAATATGCTTAATCAGAAGTGATGGACACTCATGACTTTTCCGTGACTCTGATAGAATGATTTAAAACAATATCTCTTTACAAAGTGGCAATAATAAAGACATAGGAGGATAGAAGAGAATGAATGGGGTAAATCACATTACATAGAGAGGTACAAAGGACCTATTACAGTAGAGGAGAAGAAAGTAAGAGGTGAGAACTGCTTGAATCTTATTTTCATCAGATCAGGCCTAAAGTTAACATATACACACTCAGTTAAGTTGAGAAAATTATCTTACATTTAGTAAGGAAATGGTGAAAGGGGGAGGGTGGAGGAAAAGAGAAACTAACAGAAGGAAGAAGGGGGCAAAGAGAAAGGGGAAAGAAAGGGGAGGGGTTGGATACAAGGGAGCAAACACACAAAAACAAAATACTAGTGAATATAGATAAAGTGAAAAAGGGGGAAAATATAAGCAAAGAGAAGATAGAATGGAGAACAATAAAGAGTTAATAATTATAACTCTGAATGTGAATGGGATGATCTCTCCCATAAAATAGAAGTTAATGGCAAACTGGATTAAAAACCAGAATCCTTCAATATGCTACTTTCAGGAAACTCATTTGAAGCAGAAAGATACATACAGAATAAAGGTAAAAGGTTGGAGCAAAATATATTTTGCTTCAACTGAAGTGATAAAAGAAGGGGTATCAATCCTTATCTCAGACACAGCAACTGCAAAAGTAGGTCTCATCAAAAAAAGATAAGGAATGAAATTATATCCTTCTATAAGGTACCATAGACAATGAAGCCATTTTAATAATAAATATGTATGCACCAAGTGGTATAGCATCCAAATTCTTAGAGGAGTAGTTGAATGAGTTACTGGAAGACATAGACAGAAAACTCTACTGGTGAGAGACCTCAATCTCCCATTCTATATCTAACCAAATAATAAGCAAGAAGAAAGTTAAGGAGGTAAATAGAATGTTAGAAAAGCTAGACATGATAGACTTTTGGAGAAAGTTAAATGGGGATAGAAAAGAATATACTTTGTTTTCTGTAGTACATGGCACTTACACAAAAAATATCCATGTACTAGTGCATAAAACCTTATAATCATATACAGAAAGGCAGAAATAGTGAAAACATCCTTCTCAGACCATAATGCAATAAAAATCACAGGCAATAGTGTTCCAGGTAGAGATCGACCTAAATCTAATTGAATACTAAATAACCTTAGTTTAATGAATGAGTGGATAAAGGAAACCAATTAAAGAAAGAATTAGTGATTTCATCCTAGATAATGACAAAAATGAGACAACATACCAAAATTTATGGGATACAGTCAAGGTGGTTTTCAAAGGATATATTATATCTTTAAACACACTTAAATGAGAAAATTGGAGCAAGAGGAAATCAATGAATTAAACATGCTACTAAAAAAAATTAGAGAAAAAAGAAATTAGAAACCCCCAATTAAATACCAAATTAGAAATTCTAAAAATTAAGGGAGAAATTAATAAAATCAAAAGCAAGATAACTATTGAACTAATAAATAAAACCAAGCCTTGGGTTTATGAAAAACATCCAAAAAATTGTTAAACCTCTGGTTAATTTGATTTAAACAAAGAAAGTAGAAAACCAAATTACCAATATAATAAATGAAAAAGGTGAACTCACCACCAATGAGGAGGAAATTAAAATAACAATACATAAATTTTTTGCACATCATATGTGAATAAATTCAATAATCTAAATGAAATAGGTAAATGTTTATAAAAATATAAGTTGCCC
This sequence comes from Macrotis lagotis, assembly GCF_037893015.1. Lineage (NCBI taxonomy): Eukaryota > Metazoa > Chordata > Mammalia > Peramelemorphia > Peramelidae > Macrotis > Macrotis lagotis. Next base: position 209,263,862 of record NC_133663.1, read on the forward strand.
AGGTGGAATGAAGAGGAAATTAAATACTTAAATAACTCTGTCTCAGAGAAAGAAATTCAAAGGCCATTTTGAACTCTCTAAGAAAATATCTCGAGGGGCAGACAGATTTACAAGTGAATTCTATCAAACATTTAAGGTATAAATGGTCCCAGTTCTATATAAACACTTTGGAAAAATAGGTGAAGATGGAACTATGCCTAACTCCTTCTATGATACCATTATGGTGCTTTTACCTAAACCAGGAAGAGTCAAAACAGAGAAAGAAAATTGTAGACCTATCTACCTAAGGAACACAGGTGCAAAAATCTTAAAAAAAAATCTTAGCATAGCAATTACAGCAAGTTATTATTTGTAAAATAGTGATAATAGTATAATAGTCTAATACACCAATATAATATACAACAGGATAATAGCATAGTACACTATGATTAAGTAGGATTTATCACAAGAATGCAGGATATTTTCCATATTAGGAAGACTGTTAGTTTAATTAACTATATCAATCATAAATCTATCAGAAATCAAAAGATGCTGGAAAAGCCTTTGACAAAATAAAGCACCCATTCCTACTAAAAATACTAGAGATCATATGAATAAATGGATTGTTCCTTAGAATGATAAGGAGTATCCATCTGAAACCATATCAAGCATTATATACAATGGGTATAAGCTAGACACATTCCCAAAAAGATTAGGGTAAAACCAGGGTGACCATTATCACCACTATTATTCAGTATTGTGTTAGAAATGTTAGCTTCAGCAATAAGAGAGGAAAAAGAAATGGAAGGAATTAGAATCGGGAAGGAGTAAATAAAACTTTCACTCTTTGAAGATAACATGATGGTATACCTAGAGAATCATAAAAAAATCTAGAAATTAGTAATTTTTGTAAAGTCACAGGATATAAAATAAATGCTTATTAATCCTCAGCATTTCTATATATTACTAGCAAGATACAACAGCAAGAGCTAGAAAAAGAAAGCACATTCAAAGCAACTTCATACAATATAAAATACTTAGCAGTCTACCTACCAAGGTAGACTCAGGAAACTCTGTGAAAACAATTGCAAAACACTTCTCTCACAAATAAAATCAGATTTAAAAAGCTGGTCAAATATCAATTGCTCATGGATAGGCTGAGCTATATAATTTAAAATGGCAATTCTACCAAAACTAAACTACCTGTTTAGTGCCCTACCAATCACAATTCCAAACAATTACTTCAATGAGTTAGAAAAATTGTGAGTAAATTCATATGGAGAAATAAAAAGTCAAGAATTTCCAGGGATTTAATGAAAAAAAAAGTACAAAAGAAGGTCACTTAGCCCTACCAGATCTAAAATTATATTATATAGTATTAGTCATCAAAATTGTCTGGTATTGGCTAAGAAATAGCATGGTAGGTCAGTGAAATAGACTATGTATAAAAGATAGCAGGAAATGATTATAGCAACTTGTTGTTTGATAAACTTAGAGTCCAGTTTCAGAGATAAAAACTCTCTCTACCATAAAAACTGTTGGAAAAATTGGAGGTTAGTATGGCAGAAACTTGGATTAGACCAAGACCTCATACCCTATAAAAAGTTAAGATCAAAATGTGTATAGGATTTAGACATTAAAGACAATATTGTGTGCAAACTAGGAGATCAAGGAATAGTTTACCAGTCAGATCCAGGGAAAGGGAAGCAGTTTATGGACAAGGAAGAGATGGAGAACATCATTAAAAACAAGCTAGATAATTTTGATTCTATTAATTTAAAAATGAACCACTGTAACCAAGATCAAAAATTGGGAACCAATTATTAGAACTAGTATTTCTGACAGAGGACTCATTTCTAAAATACATAGAAAACTGAGTAAAATTAATAAAAAACAAGCCATTCCCAGACTGATAAATGGTCAAAGGATGTGCAGAGGCAATTTACAATTGAGGAAATCAAAGTGGTCCATTGTCATGTAAAAAATTGCTATAAATCATTACTGATTAGAGAATTGCAAATTAAGTATCTATGGAGTACCACCTCACACCTCTCAGACTGGCCAATATGACCAGAAAGGACAATAATCAATGACAGAATGGATGTGGGAAATCTGGAACACTGAGATATTGTTGGTTGGAGTTGTGAATTCATCCAACCTTTCTGGAGAGTGCTATGGAATTATGCCCAAAGGAAAATAAAAATGTGCATACCTTTTGATCCAGCAATACCACTACTCGGTCTATACTCTGAAAAGGTCATAAAAAAGGTGAAAACATCACTTGTAGAAAAATATTCATAGCAACCCTGTGGTGGCAAAGAATTGGAAATTGAGTGAATGTTCATCAACTGGGTAATGACCAACAAATTGTGGTATGTGTATGTTATGGAACACTATTGTATTGTTGTATCCCCTCCCCCCCAAGGAGGGATGGGAATTCAGAGAAGTCTTGAAGGATTTGCATGAAGTGATGTTGAGTGAGATGAGCAGAACCAGAAGAACACCCTAACAACCTTATTGGACTTGTTCATTTCATCAGTGCAACAATTAGGGACAATTTTAGGGTATCTGCAATTGAGAATGCCATCTGTATCTAAAGAAAGAATTATGGAGGTTAAGCTAAAACCAAAGACTATTACATTTAATTTTTTTAAAAAAACTATCTTATTATGTAATTTTGCTATCTCATGCTTTATTTTTTCCTTAAGGACATGATTTCTCTCTTGACACATTCAATTTTGATCAATGTATAGTATGGAAACAATGTAAAGAATATCAGACTGTGAGGCATGGAGTGAGGGAAGCAAGATTGGGGGAATAATTGTAAAATTCATAAAATAATAAAAAATAAATACTTTTAACTAATTGCTATATCTTTGCTTACCCATTGACCAAGCAGCATTATAAGTTCAAAGTTTGCAAATGACTTGGTAAAATATCAATAAATGAAACAGTTAATTAATAAAACAAGAGAGTTTTGATTAAGTGCTAAATTGTGTATTAGAATTTATAGTTACTAAAGGAGGCAAAGAGAGAAATAAATGATGTATGTAACATGTTAGACAGTCTTCATGGAGGTAACAACATATAAACTGGTCCTAGAAAATTAATGAATACAATTTGCAGAAAAGAGATTGGAGAACTTCCCATGTTAATTAGTGAAAACTTGAGATTAGTGTTGAGTATGGTAAAGTATGGTAAAGTATGGTAAGATATGGTAAAGAACCTGTTCACACTGGAAGGAAATAAGATTAGATAGATCCTATTGTCCCAGACTGGGAGAATATTAAAAATTTAGCAGAGAATCATAGTGTTTATATGATATTAAATAAATTGCAATTCTTATTTCTTGAACATAGAAGGAACACTATGAATAATATGTATAATAGCAGGGAACAGAAAACTGGAACTATGAAAGACCAGTTAGAATTATATGAGGAGGAACTGGCTAAGGGTGGTATCCATAGGGAAAAAAGGAAAGTACAGGAACTAGTGGTATTATTTATTAACTATACTTCAATAGGTTTAAGATCTGATCACCATAAGTACTCCTTGCTGTAGTAATGATTACAACTATCCTGCTTTATTATTATGTTTTTCTTAACCATTTTCACTTATAAAGCCCCCATAAAGAATATCCTAAAAGCATTAGCTTCGGTCTTTTAACCATGATACACTCTGTTCATTGATTATTCCTTGCTGCTTCCTTTTCTAAGCATATATTTCCTGGATGATCTCTATTATGTTGTGTCTTGCATGAAAATCATCATTAATATATTAGAGTCTACTCATATATCCCTTGCCCTTTGGGTCACCTGCAATCATTTTCTCTTGATGCATCTCTTATTCCTATGATTCACAGCAATATAGGAACAATATGTCAAAACATAAAAACTATATTTGGAGTAGGAAGAGATACTAGAATGAGGATTTCTTCCATTGAAGCACATTAATAGATAAGTTTAGAGAGTTGTTTCAGATTTAGAGACAATAAGTTGTTGTTCATGAACACATCAGGTTGTTAGAGTTAAGAATTTAATTTAGGTCTTCCTGATTTCCAAAGTCTAGACTTTATTGTGCTTTCCTCAGAGAAGTTTTTGGTGTACACGTATGTCTTGTTGGCACAGGAAATGCTCAGTGAGGAAAATTTCTCCTTGATTAAATATTAGTGTCAATTTTGTAAATTAGAAGGTTACTAGGGTTCCTGGCATTATTTCTCTATTTTGTATGAAATTTCCTGAGTAGCTTCTGTTAATTGAAAGTTCTGAATAATATTACAGAGGTCATCTATGGTTATTTTCTTATTCACTTCAAGGCCAATTTATGTTCCTTCTGAAATGACTTTAAAAATATATGTTATAATATACTAATTGTTCATGCAACTCCTTGTCTATTGACAATATTATTTTAATTGGTTTATTTTCTTTAATTCTAGTGGAGAGTTTACTCTTTAAATTTGTATCCTTAGTACAAAACAAATGTTAGTAGGCACTTAATATAAGCTTGTTGATAGACTGATGAAAGTGGTACAATGTTATATAGAAAGAAGAGTAATCAGAAGCCCTCTTTTGTTTAGACTCTAGTATTTTGGACTCTGTATTTGGATTAGTATTTGGACTATGTGAGACTGGACCATCTTTTCTAGACATATATTCAATTTCAATGGCAAGTTTGTTCTGAATAATTAGAGTGGTTCTTAACAAAATTTTTCCTCTGAGATCACATTTATCAAGAAATCTTGCATGTACTTATATGTATGGGCAATAATTTGTCAAACGGATAAAATTTCATTTTAAAAATCATTAGACAAAAATCATAACAAAATTTTAGTCATTTTTTCCCTCATTTGTTACAGTGAAAATGAACTCTGCTACAGATTGAAATTTTCAAAAGTTTGCTGTATTCCCTTCTCATTGTCATCATTGATCTCTTCAGAATATTCATGCTCATATGAAAATAGAGATATATTGGTAAATATTTATTGATGTCATTTCTGGATATCACTTTTTTATTATTGCCATTTGTGATTTTTCCCATTCTATTAGCATTTTTCTTTTCTATGAGTATCTTAAGTCTATCTCTTAATGTTATCCTTTTTAGCATTGATTTCTCTCTGAGAACCTAGTCCTTTATTCCTTATTGTTCCTTTTCATTTTCTCAAGAGTCTAATATTTTTCCTTATACTGCACATTATAGTTTTAGAGTACAGAGCCATTAATAATTTAAGGTGATGATTTTAAATTTTATTACTTATTTATTTTAAACATTCTTTTTTAAAATTTTGGGTTCTATTTATAGATTTTTCTCACTTCATTTTGTACCTCACCTCAACAATGGTGAAGACAAACTATATAACAACTTTACATGTGAAATGAAGCAAAACATTTCCATTTTAGCCATTTGCAAACAAAAAGAAAAATAAAGAGAGTTTCAATTTGCATTTTTTCTCATGAATTCTTTTAAATTATCTTATATCACTATATTGATAAGAGAATCCAGGGCTTTAATAGTTAATCATTGGTACAACTTTCTTGTTATTGTGCACAATAACTCTCCAAATCATCTCATTTCACTTTGTTTCAACCCATATAAGTCTTGTCACTTTTTTTCTGAATCCTTGCTCATTATTTCTTATAGCTCAGTAGTACTCAATCACAATCTTATGCCACAACTTGTTCAGCCGTTTCTCAAATAATGAGCACTTCTATTTCTAATTCTTTGCCACTACAAAAAGCGCTACTACAAATATTTTTTGTACAGAGGGGTCTTTTTCTTTGATTTCTTTGGACTATAGATCTAGTAGTGATGTTGCTGGTTTAAAGGCTATGCACAATTTTAAAGATTTTAGGCATAAGATCCAGATTGTCCTACAAAATAGTCAGCTCACTACTCTGCCAAAAGTTCATTAGTGTCACTACTTTTTCCGTGTCCCCTCAACCATTTGTTATTTCTGATAGAAATGAGGGGCTACCTCAGAATTAGTATAATTTTTTTCATTTTTCTAATCAATAGAGATTTAAGACATTTTCCTTATGACTTTGATTTCTTCTTCTGAAAACCCCTTGTTCATAGATTTCGACTGTTAATTGGGGAGTGACTCTTATTTTTATAAAGTTAACTCATTTTGCTGTACATTTAAGAAATGAGGACTTTATTAGAGAAACTTTATACATTTTTTATTATTATGCCATTGTCTATATCTTTTACCAAAATGTTGTTTCCCTGATTATTTCTTTTAACTAACTCTAGTTTTTACTTTTGCATTTTCTGAGATAATTGTCATCCTTTATCTCATCACTTCATCTGAAGGGATTCTGTTCCAGCTCTTCATTTACAATATTTACGTATCTTTCTGTCCCAAATATGTTGCTTGTATACAAGGTATTGTTAGATTCTGATTTCTACTTCATTCTGCTATTCACTTCCATTTTATGGGTGAACTCATCCCATTCATCTTCACAAGCATCACAAACTGTTCAGTTCCCTCTATTCTATTCTTTCTGTTTATCTTTTTTCTTTCTTTTATCCTGTATTTCCTCAAAAGTTTGTCTTCCTTTCAACTACTGCTTCCCCAAATCAGTGTCTCCTTTATCTTCTCCAATATTTCTTTTCCCTTTACCTTCTTATCTCTTTACCAGTAAGATAAATTTCTCTACCCAACTGAATCTGTCTATATATTCTTTTTCTCTTTGAACCATTTGCAATGAGAGTAAAGCTCACCATTTCCACTCCATTTTCTTCTCCATTATAAAAGTCCTTCCTTATTTTCCTGCCCTATGTGAGATCATTCCAAAATAATCAACTCATAGCTCTGTTCTCTGTCTATACAGACTACCATAACTGCCCTAATGATGTAAAGACAAAGTTTAGTTACAAAAAAATTGTCTTCCCATATAATAATATAGTTTAACTTCATTAAGTCCCTTTTGAATGCTCTATCATGTGTACTTTTTATGCTTCTTTTATTGCTTGAAAATTCTTTATTTCATTGAATATCTGCCCCCCCCCAAAGAGCATACTATGTTTGGTTAGGTAGGAGAATCCTGATTATATTCCTAGCTCCTTTACCTTCTGTAATATATTCCACAGTATCCATTCCCTTAATGGGGAAGCTGCTAAATCTTGGGAGATTTTAACTGTGGGTCCATGATATTTAAATTGTTTCTTTCAGGCTATTTGCAATGCATTCTCCTTGACCTGAGAATTCTGGAATTTAGCTACAAAATTCCTGGGTATTTTCTCTTCTCTACATTTTCTCTTCAAACCAATTCTCCAGGATGCCTGATATCATAAACTTAAAATAAAAATCTTCTCCAAAAATGAAATTGTCAACCAATAGTGTCTATCGTTTATGTTTATGATTTAGATGAAGTTTCCCTATAATGTAGGGAAGATAATCTTGCTTATCTATTGCCTTACTTGATATGTTTTCCTTTGAAAATACACATTTCTGAAGAGATTCTTATTTTTATAGTAACATCTATTGGAGAAAGAAATAACCAAATGTGGAGGAATATTTGAATAAGAATAGGAATTTGACTATTATTGAGGGCAAGGGATTTTCATCAGAAGTGTAGCAAACAAAACAATAGATAAACTGCCCAGTGTATGTTTCTAGAAACATAAGGATAAGGAAAAATAGAAGTTTATTCTAAAGATGAGTAATATGCACTCACTGGCTAGAAACTATATCTTTGAAAGAATGAGAGAACTGGATCTAGCTAGAGTCTAAGATAAAGTGGGTGGATATGGAGAAGGAAAAAATAAGGAAGTACCTTCTAGGGGAATAAAGAAATGTCTCATGTAGAGAGTGGCAACTAAATTGAACTTTGAAGGATTTGGACAAACAGCAACAAGAAGAGTCTTATTTCCATAAGACAAGCCATCTAACTTCTCCAAACTTTTTCCTCAACTATAAAATGGGATTAATAAGGTATGTACCTCACAAGGTGGTTGTTAGGAAACCAATATACATCATAAGGTATTCTTTAAAATGAAGTTAATTTTTATAAGAACCTCAACAATACACATCAGTAAATTTCTCTCTTCTCGCTCTCTCTCTCTCTCTCGCTCTCTCTCTCTCTCTCTCTCATCTCCAATTCTCTAAAGGAAACACAGCATTTCTTTGGATATAGTAAAGTGTACTTTTTTATTTTTCAATATAATATAATTTGTGGGTACTCTCTTCACAGATAACGTTTTTTCCTCTATAACAGTACAAAGTCTTCAAAAATTATCAAAACCCCATCTGGTAATGAATTAAAAACAATGTTGAATGAAATCATAAATGGTCAGACTAGAGAACCATGGACTGACTTATAGGATCTGATGCTGAGCAAAGGGAGTAAAACCAATAGAACAATGTACACATCAACAACAACACTATGAGATAAACAACCTTGATAGAAGCAGCTCTTCTTGGCATTCCAGAGAACTAGGACAACTGCTTTTGACTGGCTATAAAATATATTATCCCCACCCAGAGGAAGAAAAAGCAAAACAAAACAAAACTCACAGAAAATAAAACAACCTTATGAATTTGATGAACTCTTTATAAAAGTTATCTCTTATATATCTCTTTCCCTAAATCCTAATTCCTTATGCCAAAAATTACTAATTTATAAACATGCTTAACACAATATGTAGGTAAAATGTTGACTGTTCCCTGCTAAGGAGAGGGGGGTGGGAAGGAAGGGTGGAGAGAAATTTTGTAACTTGGAAATATGCATTTACATATGGTTGAAAATAAATAATTAAATTTTTAAAAGAAGAAGCAGTGTTGAAAAGGGAGCAGAGTGCTTTATGTGGAATTTGGAAGACCCTGGGCATCTTATTTTATCTTTCCATGCTTCATTTTCCTCACTTCCAAACTGAAGGGGAAAGAGATTGGACTTAATGTTTTCTAAGGTCCTTAAGTGTGCATGTAATTCTATGTGTGCATGTTATTATATGCAAATTTAGATATATTATAGTCACTTCTTTTATTCATATGCACTCATTCTAAATTCAAGTGCTATATGTGTGTGTGTGTGTGTGTGTGTGTGTGTGTGTGTGTGTATTTGCCTCTTTCCAATTTGAAAAATATTTTATGTATGTTCTGGTTTGTTTCAATCTCAAAAATAAAAACAAAAAACACCACATATGAAGTCTGAGATACAATCATATAAAGCTTCTATTTTCTGAGTAATGTTTTTCAAGTGTATAATATCAGAGGAGTTCTAAAATGTTTGCCATAAAACAGTATTCTGAATCTTTTTTTTCATATTCTTTTTCCCTTTTATTTGAGGAAATTATTAAGGAAGACATTTATCTAGTTGGGCTTCCTAATATTTATCAAAATAAAAATAATTCAGTGAGTAGATAGATTATTTTATAAATAATTTTTAAATGAAATGCTTACTTATGAACATAAAAGTAGTTAGTTCTCAAATAGACTATGAAAATAATGTGGTAGAATCATAATTACAGCAGAAAGATCAGTCCTTTATCTCAGCATAACAATATACAGGAATTACAAAATTAAAATTATTTACTTGAAAAAATTTTGCAGTTTTAAAATTGTTGCATTTACATTTTAAATATATATTAATGTGTACTCTTTAAGACAGTATATGAAGATGAGTTATGTATTTGTGGATAGAGGTCTGGGTTGGGAATCAGGAAGACTGATATTCAAATCCTATTTCTGATATTTCCACCTGTAAGACACTGGGATGTCATTTAACCTCTACCTCATTCAATTTCTTAGAATTATATACCAGGTAGATCCAATAGAGCATAATTACAAAAAAAAAGAAGAAATGAAGTTAAGATGCAAAAAAGTTCACAAGAAACAAAATTCAAGAAAAAAAACCTAAAATAAAAAAAAATTGTCCTAAATGGCTTTATGCAAATGGTGAAAATTTAGGCAACAGAAAGAAATATTATAGGTCCAAATCTAAAAAAAAGCAAATTTGATATTATTAGATTCACTGAGCCTTTCTGGGACTTAGTTCACATCAGTACTGTGTGGATATATAGGCCTCATTCAAAACAAAACCAAAAAAAAAGATAAATTGGAGAGTTGTCTTTAGCATTGCATATTAGGATTTTCCTCATTTGAGGAAATTGAGGAACTAAGAACCTGGTAAAGGTAGGAAGGGGAAAATATCATGACAATGAGTTTTGAGATGAAAGTCAATGTAGAGAGAAATAAACAGAAAGAGAAAATAGATGTGGAATTTAGGAAACTGATCACAGGCCTGTTACAGGAGCATGATAGAGTAGTGATGGTGGATTTCAATTATCCAGATATCTGCTAAAGGTCAAAAGTGCAGCTAATGATTTTCTACATTAAATAAAAGAACCAATTAGGAAAAATTCTATGTTAGATATTCTCATCAACTCTGAAGAACTGTATGTTTTTTTGAGAGACAATTGGAATACTAGAGGAAAGTTATTACTCCCTCCTAGAATTTGCAATAGAGGAAAGAAACTCTTTCCATAGTCTGGTTTGTACTTGGTGTAAGAGATGTCTAGAATAAAGTCCATTGAAAGATGTACTGGTTATGTGCAAGCTAATATTTTTGCCAATGCATTAGGCCAAGATATCAATGCCATATTTATCTAATTTTCAGATGACATAAAGCTTGAGGATAGTCTATACAAAATAACAAAATCACAATTCCAATGGTCTTGAAAGACTAGAATCATGGATTAAATGTAAAAAGGCAAAATTGAAGACTGATGAATGTAAAATATTATGCAATTTTTAAAAAATCAACTTAATAAGTACAAGATAGGAGAGTTCTGTATGGATTATAATTTTTTCTGAATAAAGGTAATGATTGTTATATAATTCAAGGATTGAAATATAACTCATCAACATCATGAAGCAGTCAAATTATATATTATATAATTGTGTATATGCATCTATACATGATACACATGTATATGTACATGCACACACAGACACACACATACACACACACACACACACACACATATATATATATACACACATATATATAGAATAGTAACCTGCAAAAATAAGGGGTAGGTAGTTCTTACTTTGTTTAATACTCCTCAGATTTCATTTGATTTCATGTGATGTTCAAAGTATTACAACTAGGGGCGCATGTAGGATGCTGAAGGGCCTTCATTCCATGTCATATGTATTTCACCTGAAAACCCTAGGTGTTTTTAACCCGGAGAAGACAAAACTCATGCGTCCCTTGATAGCAGTTTTCAAGTGTTTGAAAGTCTATCACATGAAAAGAGATTAGAATTGTTTTCTGTACAGTCTGACAGAGGAACTTGACTTTGTTTCAGATTAATAAAAAAAGAAAATAGACAAAAGGTTTGGTTTAATGTCACCAAAAAGAAAAGAAAAAGGAACCAACAAAACCCCCATATTTTTGTCAGGGAGGAGTAAACTAGGATTAAGTGACTTTACCAGGGTCACAAAGTTAGTAAGTTTCTGAAGCCATATTTGAACTCAGGTTATCCTGACTTCAGGATCAGTGTTCTATACCCCCAAATACCTCTAATTCAATTACTAAAAAGTAGAATAACTTTCCTGGAAAAGTGAGATCTTTTTCTGATATTTCTCCCTCCTTGCTGATTTTTAAGTAGAAATGATATAACTTCTTGTAAATGTAATAGACAAGAATCCTTTCATATATAAATTTATTAGACGGAGACTGAGTTCCCCCTTCAATTTTTAATTTTGGTGATTCTGTGACAACAATTTTAAATTATGATTTGGTGGAGGGTGTTTTCATAGTGAGAGGCCCCCTCAGTGACAAAATTAGCAAGAGTAATTTGTTAAATTTTGTGAAACTACCAGATGCTACTTCCTTTTCCCAAGCGATAGCACACCAGATAAGCTCCTCCTTAGCCTAGCTCCTCTTTATTTTCAACCAAACATTGTCTTTAACCAAGTATTTTCTTCTCTGTCAGTGACCTCAGGGTGTCCAGGACACTTCCATCAAAGGTCTCAGTGTCTTTGAGTCTTTTGTCTCTCACCCACAAAACTGTGTTCCTACAATTCTCTCCTTGGAGAACCAGTATCTAGGGTCTTTCCCTGCTTGAGTCAGTGTCCAGCCTTCTCTTCTACCACTATTCATCTTAATTATTTCAAGCATTAGCTTCACATCATGAAGTAAATAGTTGATTTGAAGATATTTAGTGTTTCTTGTCCTGAGGAAAAAACTGCCTAGTTGCACCTCTGTTGTAAGTCAATTGCTTTTTCCTTGCTTTTGCTTTTAGTTTTTCATGTCTACACAATGCCAATTTATCTACATAGCATCAAGTGTTAAGATAATATATGACATCAATATATTGCTCATATAGTGTGGCATTACATTTTGAATGGTTTGTTTGTGAGATGATGTCTATCTTCTCCTGGATAGAATAACACTGTCGTTTTTGTAGTTCAGTTACAGACTTTTTTTTTACCAACCATATGATTTTTTTTTGCTAAGATGATACAATCTGCACTTAATCTGATACAAGTGGGTATATTGGTGTACTCTGAATCACACTGGAGTTTCATTGCTCTGATGAAGCTCATAAAATGTGAGATAAGTAGCCTATAGCAATTAAATTGTGGAGCAATCCCTAAAGAAAAACAGACTTCCCTTAAGGTATCATATATTTTTAATGAAGAGAAAGATCTTGATGCCATGAATTCTATCCCAGACACTTCGATGTACTTAACATGACAGACTTTAATTCAAATACTTTCAATTGGTAGAATTTGAATTCTAAGAGACATGATTTCTTTTTAATGATGGATTAATTGTACCAAATCACTGAAAAGCTTAAGAAAGATTGTTTAAAAATCATGCTTCAATATAAGTAAACCATTCTGGAGTTTTCTATTATGATTTCAGAGTTGAGTGATATTGTTTTTGATCTCTTGACTTCATAGCAATATTGTTTTTAAAAATCACAGATATAATCAAGAATGTTTATTCATAATCGATATTAATCACAGTAATGTATATAATCAGAAAACTGTGTGTGTAGTTATTTTAAAATATTTCTTATATTGCCATTTTTCACAATATTCTTCTCAGGCAGATAATCTTTATCTATCTTAGGGGTACAGTAAGGGAAAATCATCCACAGAAAGAGCAAATAATTTATTCATTATTGCAGAGTTCATCAAAAAGGAACCCAGGAGAGGAAACCAGAACTCATGAGTCCCTTCTGAGGTTTGTAATCACGGAATCCAAATTAGAAGCCTATATCCACTATCACTTGTTTGGGAGAATAATTCTTTCTGGTATAACACTTAATACTTCCAAGCTTTGATTTCTATAACCATGATATGGAACTAATGATATGGATTCCATCAGATAATATTTATAAATCAGATTTTCTAGACAGATGAAATGTACTGGGCAGGAAAACAAATTCAATTATTAATTTCTCCTGCAGGCATAGAGAGTTTTATAGTCCAAGAAAAGCTTTTTCTCCCCATGTATGCTTATTAATTTAACCCTAAAATACAGTAGAGAAAATGTCAGTTATAGTTTTGGTCTCTACTATTGATTGTATGTATTATAACAAATGTTGCTGAATTTCTTTGCCTCTTAACTAAATCATTATTGTAATTAGAGGAAAGCATTTATGCTAACTAACTTCTCTGGGCTTTATTTCTTTATGTGGAAACCAAGGGTCTTGAATTAGATGGTCTGTAAGGTCCTTTCTAGCTCTAAATCCATCATTTAATAATATTAGCCTGGACTAACATAGAATGCATTTGAACCTCTCAGGAAATATGACTAAATTTTCCTTAGAGGTTGTAGCAATCAATCATAATTCAAATCTACTTGTATGATAATAATGACTCCCTGGGTTGTCAAGTATCTGTGTCTGCCTTACTAAGTTTCTGAAGGAAGTAAGCTCATTGGAGGGGAAGTTATTAAAAGTTACAATTTTGTTGCTGAACAGTTATTGAACTGATGTTATGAAATAAACAACTTTCACTCTCTAAGGAGACTTTACTGAATTTTATTTTCACTGGAGTTTTCCATTCAGTGATATTACTTTTCTTTTTCTTTGTTGTGAAAATGAATATTTCAGGCAGATTCTTAGTGGGATTTTAAACCCCTGATTCTGCCCCTTTAAATAATCTGTTTAAGCTGAATCCCTGTCTTAGATTTAAAAAGTAGTAATTATTGAGGGAGGGTATTGATGTGACTGTAAGGTAATGTTGTTAAAAAAGAATTATTTTTTTCTAAAGAATTCTACAAGACAATTAAACATAGTTGAGCAAAGGAACTCCTTATGGTAATCATTTCTATAAAACTATGACTACGAAGAACTCTGATTGACTTAGATATTCATTGAAATACAAGGATACAAAATAATCCCAAATCTTTTGCATAGTAAATTAATCATTTCTCTCTGTCAGGGAGATTGATAACATGCTTCACTATAAGTCCTCTAGAAAAAATATTGTTCTTTTTTATCACAATTCTTATATCTTCAAAGTTGTTTTTATTTATTATATGTTTGTACATATAACACTAGATACATATATTTATACTCTATGTGTTTATAAACATATGTATACATAGAGTATAAAAATGTGCACATACAGTAATATAGTGTTTATATATACATACAGCCATATCTATACCTACAGAAATGTGTATTTGTGTCTGTATATATATATTTGTTTTTTAATCATATGTAAAATGTAATTTTATATATTAAAATATATTTTTTCCTGGTTCTACTTTCTTCACCTGACATCAATTCATGCATCTCAGAATTTTCTGAAGTCATCTTAATCATGATTTCTTATGATTCAAAAATTATATTAATTATATAACAAAGGGCAATTCCTTAATTTCTAGTTTGTTTTTTTCATTAATCACTTGAGATAAAAAAGTTTGCTCAGAAAGAATTCCCCCCCAATATTATTTTCTTTCTTAATCTGTTATTTTCTATGCTTTTCCTGTTTTCCTATTTAGTTTGATGCCTTTAAATACTAATTAGTATATTAAAAAAACAGTCAGCAAAATAATGTCAAGTCAGTAAACTAAGCTCTACTGTGTAGTGTTTGCCAATTCCTGTGGTGAAAATGCTTCAATGACAATTTAAAAATTGGTTATCTGCACCCTCCTCCACTACAGTAATCCCAGTTTCTATTCCAATGATGTATCCTATAACTTTATAGCATTATTCAGTCAATAGTGAGTAAATAAACATTTTTTTAAGTGCCTTCTATGTGTCAGATGATAATCTAAGGACTGGTGACACAAAGAAAAGAATAAGAGAGTCCTGGTTTTCAAGGAGCTTTTGGTCTAATCAGTGAGACAATATGCAAATAACTATGTACAAACAAACTATATACAGGATTAAGTAGAAATCAATAGATGGAAGATATTAGAATTAAGAGATATTGAGAATGAATTTCCTAAGTTTTTGTATTTTTACATGAGGGAAACCAACCTGCGATGTTAGAGAAGCAATCCCCTTTCCATTGGATTTTCCAGTCCCCAAAAACTCATGGTAATTGGGAAATTCACAGTCTTGGTTTTGCTCCTTCCTATCTTATTTCAGTCTCTTGCTCTTCTTTGAATTATGGAACCATATGAATAGTCGATACTGGGCTTTGGGAATTCCCACCACTCAGTCATGTAGCATAGATGTCATTCTTGTGACCAAAAGACTTTTTTACTCCTTTGAGGCTCAAGTGAAGCTTATTATTCTTTTCTCTGCTTCCTTAAAATGTCTTATTTGTCTTTCTTCATATTGTATCTCCTACTTGAATTTAAGTTCTCTGAAATCCAGTCTTTTTTTTGCACACTCAGAACTAATAAATTCTTATGTGTTAAACACAATTTAAAATCCATTACATATTAACTAACAAAAAAGGAGCTCATCACCACCAGTTTCATTACTATTTGATAAGTCTTTCCAGCAACAAAAAATTTATTACAAGGTGAAAGGGAAAGGAAAGAAAATAAGCTTTTCATATTAAAAGATTTAATTAAAAAATGAAAAATGCATGTCAGCCAAAAAGTGTCAACAAGGTCAATCAGACAATACAAGACAGATAGTATTAGGGCATAAAGATGAGGGAGAGTCTGGGAAACCAGAGAGATAGGGCAAATCTGAAGGAATTTAGAGTTCAAAATAATTTTGTCTCCTCACATTTATTTCTATGGCATAGACTTACCAAAATGCCATAGAATTTACAAACAGGGACATTCTCAGTACTGACCAGTTATCTTCCCCTACCACCATCCCATTGTTCAATTATTTGAGGTGAGGTCAATGAACTTTTTAGTAAACTACCTTGCCCCTTGCTCAATTTCTATCAACAAAACAATGGTCTGTGCCCTAGTCTGAGGGGATTGAATGTTTGAGTTGCTGCCCTTCATCAATATATCTCTCCTTACCTCATCTCTGCTCTCTGAGCTTCACCCCCCACCACTCATGTCTTCTACTTCCTCAGAAATCTGTCACTCCTCAGTTATGTTGCTCATCTTCCTTTGAGAGGGCAGGCTGCTCTTGGAGGAGCATGATTCTCCATGTAACTACTCTTGCTTATTGCTCATCATCTCATGGCAGTTTACTTTGTTTAGGAATCAGTGGTTTCCAGTCTTTCTTTCCTTTAGCTTCTGAAGTATTTAAATAAACCTTTTTTTCCCTAAAATTTCTTCTGGGTCAGTAGGTATTTTGCATGAATTCTTTCATGGTCTGTCTAAACCTTTAGTTAGCTACATTTTTTCCCTGACAACATTTTGAGAGTTAAAGAAAATAAGAATTAAAGAAATGAGTAGGTTTTTCATAGTCCCATAGTTAGTAAATGGTGAAGGTGGTCCTTGATCCTGGATCATCTTACTCTAACTTAGTCGTTGTTTTGCTTGCTTGAGGAATGACTCATCGAGGAATGATTGTTCTGTTTCTTTTTTGTTTGATACTAAAATACCTGAATAATGCGAATCAAGTCATTTCCTCTTTCTTAGCATAATATGGTGGGTTGACTAGAATTAATCTTCTAAGACCCTATGAACTAAGCCTTTGTTAAATCTTTGAGGATATTTGCTCTGGATGCTGCATTTTACTTATGAATAAATTGGGATCTGTGGAAGTCACACAGAAAACAAAATTGCAGAGCTAGGATGAATCCAGGATCCTCCCACTCAAAATATCAACGTGCTTCTCATTCCACCATGCTATCTCTCCACCTTTTCAATGATAAGATGATACTTTATATTCCACTCACCAGAAAGTACAAATTTTCATTTATTACAACTATATGAAAATGAGTCCAACTAATATTAATTGAGTCCATGCTGTGGATGGTGGTTATATCTGAAGAAAGGAAAAGTGCAGAACTATGAGCACATTGAAGCATTTGGGGAAAATGCTCCATATGTGGATCCAATTCGAATTCTCAAATGGAAGTCACCCTCCTCCCTTCAGTCACTTATGTGTCTTTCTGAAGTCTCATTAATACAGAATTTCTGAAAATGACTCAGAAAAATATATAGTTCCTTCTCTTGGGGGCACTATATTCTATTGAGAATTGTTTCTCACCAAATTATGGAAACCTTATTAAATATTTCTCCCCAGGAATATAAACACTAAGCTACAATAACTGAATTATCACCTGAAATATTACTTTCACCTCTTAAAAGAGTCAAGACTATGCTATATCTCAGTTGATATATAATATTTCAATTTGTTTGAATAAAAAGACATTCATTTTTGTCTATTTATTAGCACTGTACTCCTAAATGTTAAAAATACAGAGCAGTCATATAGTGGCAATAGAGCACACAATTTTTTTTTCCTTGATCATTCCCACTGGAATGTGCATATTATTTGTTTTCTTTATTCTGACAAAAATAATAATGTAACCACTCCTGTATGTAATAAAAATCAATGCTGCCATCATTTTAACTTTGACTGTTTATATAATTGGGTAATCCTGCTTGAAGCATAATCTCATTGCTATATAATTTATGTGAATTTAAATGAAAAGCAGAACTGAAGATCAATTCTGGCTGCCAATTTATTAAACCATTCAAAGGCAAAATTTAAAAACATAGTGTGATAATGTCAATTAACTTGAAAGTGAATTTGGTCATACTTAAATTTTTAAAAGGCATTTCAAAATCTGTAATACATTTGTTTTTCAAATTTAAGTAAATGATTTTTTATTGAAGTGTATGATTTTTATAAAGACATTTAATGTTTCTTTACCATAATGACCATAGATTCTTAGACTCCTAGAGCCAACTATTGTTCAGAGGAGGAAAAGGGCCTAGATAAGTTATATATCATCATAAATTTATCTATCACAGTGTTGCAAAGGATCCATAGTGGTTTTCCTCATGCAATCATTACTAAATAGAATCCTCTCTAGAAGATGCTCAACACATGATCATGCCACTTACACAATGATGATGAGCTCAGTACCTCAGGAGGCTGAAATTCTTGAATTCTAATGGTTTAGATGTTCTTCTTCCTCCTAAATGGGAATCCACTTGTTGCTTTTAGTTTGTGATATAGTCTAATCAGACTAATCAGACTAAAATCTGACTTTCCTAAATTGTAATTTTTTTCACTAAATAGTGCTGCCTTCCTGTTCTATCTTGCCAAGAAACAATGACATTCAAAAATATTCTTAGACCAACAACCAAATTGATATGCAGATGACCTGGGAAGCAAGAAGACAAGTTCATGAAACTCTGTTATGAAAGGAAAGGACAAGTTAGTACCACAGGGTTAAGAAAGCAAATGATTATTAGCATTCTGGCACGTTAAAGACTTTTAAGTACCAGTAGTACTTAATGAATGGGATTCACTTACAAATTTCAAAGCTAGAAAAATCCATGGAAACATCAATGTTTTGAAAATAAAAAGGTGATAGTGAGATTAAAGAGAAAAAATGGTAATGTTGCCACAAGATGTTTCTGGTTATAGTGAATTATTTACATTAATTCCAGCATGAGGCTGTATTCCAACAAAAACCTGTTCTGAGTGCAACTATAAGTGGCAGCATTAATTCAATATAAACATTTTCACCTGCAGAAATTCCACCCATCCTTTTTTTCCAGCTTCAATTCATCCTTGTCAAGTGAACTGATGAAATATGTATGTTGATTTCAATAACTGGTATTATCAAAACTGGAACTTGGGTGTATTACGAGCTAGAACAAAGGAAGATGGTCAAACCTGCAGGTTTTGAGAAAAGTATCAAGCTCAGAATATGGGCCCAAAACCAGAGTGGAGAAATTTAGTAGAGAACATTTGGTTGAGTGCATTGTTCAAATAACAGAGAAAAGAGAGCCCTTCCTGAAGTATATATTTGTGATGTAGTTTGAGAACAGGATCTATAAGGGACAAAGTTGATTTCTTTGTCATTTAGGCAGAGCTATACTATCTGAGCATCTGCCAATATTGATACATTTGAAGACATTTCCCACCTGATTTATTTTGTGGCTAAATCAAAAGAATGCTATTTCTATAGTATGCCTGAATTTCAACAAAACATCTTTAAAAGTCTTTTATGAAAGTGGAGATATGTGAATTAAATAATCTCAGACATGCAGATTCTAAAGAGAATCACTGGATATGAGAGCTTGCTGAGACCTCAGTGACCATCTACTTTAGTGAATACATGAAAATAATCCTCGTTATACAAATTGAGACTCAAAATTTGCTAATGGATCAATGTTAACTTAAAAGGAATCTCACAAGTCAAAAAGTACAGGAATCTATTCTTGAACTATTCATCACTTTTCATCACTTTTTATCACTTTAGCACATTTTATGAGTATGATGAAGATATTGATGATATACTTAACAAACTTGCCAATCACATTGGACTAGGTGAATGGTTGACATGTGAAATGACAAATTAAAACAGTCTAAGAAAAATACCTAAATGCAACAAGATAAAATTTAATATAACTAAATGTAAAGGCCTTTATTTCACTTCCAAAATATCAATTAAACAATTATGGAATGGATAGATGGAGGCATAACCAAAAACCATTTCGTGTGAAGAGGAGCAGGGGACTTTAGTAGCCTGAAAAAAAAACAATGTAAGAGCATAATAATATTTAGCATTTAAATATTACTTTAAAGTTTGGAAAATTTGGTTTCTTACAATAATTCTGAGGGGTCATCTAATCGTTATTTGCAATTAGTATCCCCATTTTATAGATGAGGTGACTAAGGCATAGAGCAGTAAGTGACTTGTCCAAGGTCACATAGCCATTAAACATCTAATCAGAATTCAAACTCAGCCCTTACTTATTCTAAGTATGGTATTCTGTCCACTGCAACACTTAACTACCTAGCATTGCCTAAAAATGCAACATAATAGACAAAATAAAATCTCTTAATTCTATTTTTAAGGAGGGAACTGAGATAGGTAGAAGTGAAGTAATTTGTCCAGCTTATGGAGTTTGTCTTTGAAGTGGGCTTTGAACTCAGGTCTTCTTACTAAATACATGATTTTGTTCATATAGATGCTCACTCCAGTGGTTCTTAGAAATACATCTACACCCTGTCATCCTATCATTATTCTTATACATTTTCTTTACTAATGTCATTACCTAATCAAAGGTATATATATTTTCTAGACTTTTATAAAAACAATATAAATTGTTTCTCAGGATGATTGAACCAATTCAAAGTTCCATTTTTAGAATTCCAGGATGTCTTTTTAAATAGGCTCTCCAACATTTAATTTTTATCTTATGCTATTTTTTCTAACTTGTTATGATGTACCAGCTGTTTTAATTCTCATTTTTCATTAATGATTTTTATCATGCTTTCTTATGATTATTGATACATTTATTTTGAAAACTGGTCATTTCCTCTGATCATTATATTTATTAAAGAATATCCATTTGTCTCATATATTTGAGTATCACACATTTATCAGAAATATCTACTAGAAAATATTTTTTCAAATATAGTAACTTTTTATTTTCTAACAGCAGAGATTTTTAAGTGAAAGCTTTTTTCAATTTTGTCATCAAAAATACCTGTTATATTTTTTCGGATGATCATTTAAGTTAAGAATTCATTTCCTTTTTGTATTAATAAAAATCAGTGCTGCCAGAATTAGAAGGAAAACAGAAAGCTGGGAAACAATTTTCACCGGTAGAAGTTCTGATAAAAGTTTATTGTCTAAAATATAGAGAGAATTGCATCAAATTTATAAGGTTACAAATCATTCCCCAACTGAAAAAAAAGGTTAAAGGATATGAATAGATAATTTTTAAATGAAGACATTAAAGCTATATATAATCATATGGGAAAATGCTCCAAATAATTATTGATTAGAGAAATGAAAATTAAAACAAGTATGATGAATCACCTCAGATTGGGTGAGATGCCAAAATAGGAAAATGATCAATGCTGGAGAAGTTGTGGGAGGATTGGGACTTTAATGCACTGCTGGTGGAGTGATGAATTGATCCAATCATTCTGGAGAACAATATGGAACTATGCCCAAAAAGCCATGTAACAGATCATATCCTTTGACCAAGTTATGCTAATTTCTAGGCCTATATCCAGAAGAAATCATAAAAATGGGAAAAGTCGCACATTTCCAAATATTCATAGCAGTCCTATCTATGGTAGCAAATAATTGGAAATTGAAGGGATGAACATCAATTGGGGAATAGTTGAACAAGATGATATATGAATCTAATGGAATCTTATTGTATCAAGAAACCATAAATGGTAGACTCCAGAGAAGCATGGAATGAATTACAGGATCTTATGCTGAGCAAAGGGAGCAGAACCAAGAGATCATTCTACACATTAACAAAATAACATTGGTTGTTTATCATCCTTGATGGATGCAGCAACTCTCCAGCAGTTCAGAGAGCTAGGACAATCCCATTAGACTGACAATGGACAATATTATCCCCATTCAGAGTAAGAAAAACAAAACAAAACAAAAAAATGAATAAATAAAAACCCTTCAAATTCTGATGAATGCTACATTCACTTTTTAAAAGATTTCTCTTATTTTTTTCTTTCCCTTAATCCTATTTCCTCATACCCAAAATGACTAATCTGTAAGCATGTTTGACACAAATGTGTACATACAATATTCATATTATCTACTCCTGAGGGGTGAGAAGGGAGGGTGAAAAAATATGATGAATGTTGAAAAACTTTCATAACATGTATCTGAAAAAATAAATATTAATTAAAATTAAAAATAATTAATTTCCTAGCCATAGCTGTAATGAATACTATGTTCCATTCTTTTTAAAATTATTTTAAATTTTAAAAAATGATTTTAACTTAAATTTAAATTATTTCTCTATATGGACCTTATTGTGGCATATGTTAGAAGATTTTGGCCTAACCAATTTTTCTCCAAAGAAACTGCTTTTTCATTTTTTCCCATAAATTCTTGATGAACAGAAAATCATCTCAGTATTTTATGTTCTTATTCTTATATAGTAAATACTAGGCTATTGTGTTTGATTTCTTCCAGGTCTTGCTTTCCTAGACAGTTTATTTTATCATTTTATTTTCTTTTAATTATTCCAAATTGGTTTTGATAAATATTATTTTAGATTGAAATTTATTGATAATATACCCACTTCATCTTTCATTATTTCCCTGGAAATTGAAGCCTTTTCTGTTCTCCATGATGAATTCATTATAATTTTTGTAGTGTCATGTATCTCTTTCATAATTTAATTGATATAAAATAATACATTAATTAAAGCAATATGTTCATTTTTTATATTGTTGAAATCCACCTATAATCAATGAATTGTTTTCTCCAATTTTCTACAATTACATGGAGAATGTTTTTCATTATTTTCTGTTATTTCTATAAAATAATTTGCAGTTTTCATGAATTTTAAAATTCTTACTATGTCTTAATTGCTCAATTTTCAGCTATTTTATTCATTTTGGGCTATTTTTAGTGAATTTTTTGGAACTCTTCTGATGCTTTTGTTAGTAACATAGAAATTTATTTTGTGGGCTTATTTTGTCATGATAATTTACTTAAGCTATTATCAATAACTTTTAATGATCATAGATTTCATTCTGAAGTTTTTGTAGTACTCTGAGCTAGAGGTTCCAAACTTAAAGAGGACCTGATTCTCACAGTCACATATAAATATAGAAAACTAAAGTTTACATTATCTGTACTGTATCACATTTTAACTTATTTTGTTAAGCATTTTCCAATTACAATTTAATCTGTAGGAAGTTTTATGCATGGGGAGGAGGCTTGTGACCTCCTAAGGTGTCATAAGTTTGATACCTCTGTTCTGATGCCATCAGTAAAAATGCCATCCACAACAGGAAGATCTAGAAGAATTCACCTTGAAAAAAGAACCTCTCCTATTTGAATTCTGTAGGATATCCTTTAGAACATTGGTACCATCTTATTGAGAAGTGTTCCTTATCCTTTATTTGATATTGCTAATCACAGGATCATCTAACAGAGATATCTCTGTGGTAACATCTTTGATACTTTACATGGATATACCATAATTCTTCACAACTCTCTCATTACTAACTGCCTCACCTATTGTGTGGAACACAATGACAAAGAATTCACTAAATTGTATATTGGTTAATCTTGTATGATTTTAGCATTTTATTTCAGTTTATTGGAATAAGCTTATGGGAGTAACACTGGAAAAATACATTTTTCTCTAAGGAGACAATTTTATTTATTTTGTTATTTGTTCTTGATGTTTTCATGATCAACAAATAGGAGGATATTATATTCTCTGTATTTTCCAGTCACTTATATGACTAAGAATGTGATCCACTAAAGGAGGAAGTATCCAGGAAAAAAAAGTGGTCAGTGATTTCAAAAAGAAAGCTTATGAAAACTTAAGTCTAAAAAAACATGAGATTTTTATATCAAGAAATCATTGGTAATGTTAGATCAGTTTCTTAAGCATGTACAGATGAGAAGTCATGGTTGAGGATGGCATCAGGGCAGAGTGAGAGAATGGAAACAGTAGAAAACGTAAATTTAGACAGTATTTTTATTTGAAATTTGGCTGACAGAAAAGATATGGGAAATTTATATAAGATACAGCACAAGAGGATTATAGGATCTAGTTTTAAAACAAATTAATTTTTTTCCTATAGATAGGGGAGATT
The DNA here is from genome assembly GCF_037893015.1 of Macrotis lagotis. Classification (NCBI taxonomy): domain Eukaryota; kingdom Metazoa; phylum Chordata; class Mammalia; order Peramelemorphia; family Peramelidae; genus Macrotis; species Macrotis lagotis. Next base: position 209,287,970 of record NC_133663.1, read on the forward strand.
TGGCCATCTTTGAAGGCAGAAGGGAAGGAGGCATTAAATAGGACAAAACTACAGACTAGGAGAGCAGAAATAAGTGAGGTGGAAATTTACTAGAGGAAAGAGAAGATATCATCAAGTGCATTTGTTATAAGGTTTAATATTGAAAAAGAAAAGGGCCACCTCATTATTTGAGATTGGAGGATAGGAGGAAAGACTTGGGGTTTATATCAAGGAATTCTAAGATGAAGAGTGGAGAAGAGTGAACTAAAAGCACATGAACTCAAGTTTCTCAATAAGCAGTAAAATAATTAGCTGAGGACATTGTCAGGGGGAGGGAGAGATAGGCTTATAGAGAAGAAAAAAAGATTTGAAATAGCTTTAGTGGGGAGTAAGATAGGGACTCAAAGAGTAATAAAAAGATTATCTTATTGAGATGAGGGTTCTGAAATTAGATACTATAAATTTAGATTGTACCAGTTCAACTCAGTTGTGTGACCTCCTTTAACTGCATTAAATAGCATGTGAGAACAGCAGGCAAGAAAAATAATAGGGATAGGATATGGCAAAAATAAGAGTGGAAATCAGTGTGGAGTGGGTGAGATTGAAAGAGCAGAAAGAAATAAGAAAGGGAAAGAAAAAGTATTGAAAGGGGATTAGTAAAAGTTAAAGTGAGAGTAAAGAATAGGTTTAAAAGAGTTAAGGCATAGGGCAGGAGGAATGATAGGTTAGGGTTAGATAAATGAATGTGCGAGTTTTTAGATCAAAGAAGTGAAATCCTTATGAATAACTGGAAGACTCAGGAACTCAAAATCTTACTATGTTTCTGAAGTGGAATAGAATCTGATATGAAAAGACTGGGGAATTAGGCCATTAGGGTATTTGAAGGAACTACCAGATTCACTCTGTTCATATGTAGCTTAAATAAGATATCACAAACTTTATACACTCTAATGCTTTGCATAGATATACCATAATTATTCACAACTCTCTCATTACTAACTGCCTCACCTATTGTGTGGAACAAAATGACAAAGAGTTCATTAAATTAGCATATTGGTTAATCTGCATAAATTCAATTGAACAAAAGCACAAAATAAGGTCAAAATAGTTGGGCATACCAGCTTCTTAAAAAAATCTAACTTTTACTTTAGCCTGCCCTCTGTCTTACTTTCCTTACTTCAATGAAAAGCTTATTTTTATAGGCAAGTACTTTTATAAATAAGTGTCTTCCTGATATTAAAAATACTAGGGGAAAAGGGAATGATTTTGCCAGGATACAGCTCCCTCCATCCTGATGTTATTATAAAACTAAATATAATTCTTAGTCACTCACCAGATAAATCTAGGAGTTTTTCTTAGATTCCCTACCCTGAGCTACCTGTAAAATTGACTGCTTTTATCTTTACTAGTTTTGAAGTCCCATGTCAAGAATGCCAGAAAATGCAAATATCTCAAGAGCAGAAAATAAAAAGTATTGTGCTATAAAATTTATTATTTTGTCATTAATAGTGTGACAATGTTACTTCTGATGGCCCTGAGCATTTCCATCTTTCATTGCCACCTAAAGGTCTACAAAAATGCAGGGGAATTTAATAAGTTCAACTATGAAGCCTAGTTGCTTCAGTACAGATATCAACTAGTTGAAAAGATTACAGATATTTTGAATTATTTTCCTTATTAAAATAACTGAGTAACCTTTGCAAAGTCAAAGTTTCTGAATTTTGATATTCTCACCAATAAGATGGGAAAAAAGTTAGATAAGATAGTCTATAAATCCCTTTCAGTTCATAAGTTATCTTATTTTGTAACACTCAATAATTGTAGCTTGAATCATTCATTTCCAAAGGGAAAAAATAGCAAGTAATTTAGTACTGTTTAAGATGTCATAAACATAATACAGTAATATATCTATTGGTAACAAGGTTATGTCCCAATGATATTTCGTGGTATAAAATGTTATTACCCTCTAATAGAATTAATAGATGAGATATAGGGATGTCATAGAACTGGAAAGCAACTAAATGATCGTGTATTTTATCCCAAACCTTTAATTTACAAATGAGGAAACCAAGGCCAAAAAAGACAGTCATACAATTGAGCAGATGTGAGAACCAGAACTAGAATATCAAGTCTCTTTCCTATTAGTCTAGTATATTTTTCCATTGCACTGTGAAATATTCTAAGAAAATAGAGGGAGGGAAAGAGTTTTAGGGGTTTTCATGGACTAGCTAAATATAAACCAACAGCATGCAAAGCTAATGTAATCTTAGGGTGCATTAAGAATGTCATATTTGAGAGAAGAAGTGAGAGTTCCATTGTGCCTGACACTGGTCAGACCACATTTTACTTACTAAGATCACACTTTTAGGAAAGACAATGATAATTTAGAGTTATTAGATTGTGCTATTTAACCCCAGAGGGAAGAAGTAAGACAATTTTGTTCATGAGTACTGTTTTGAGATCTTATTTCCCCCCACTGCGACATTCAGAAATCCCTTCTTTTCACACTTCTACATGTAGTTGAAGAGAAAAGGAATGGAATTAAAAATGTGCTTCTTTCTCGTGGGGACTCAGTCTCAAGTTAGAGATCTGTAAGGCTTCCCTGAATTTTCCCATCATACTCATCCCATGCTTTACCCACCCTACAAAAAAGTAGTAGATACTGATTTAACATAGTCTGTTAAGAAATGAATGAGCCAAAACATGGAATAAGGGGAGGAAGATAGTGAGGTCTGAAACCCAATCTGAAACCCAACCTAGCCCTGAAGATAAGGACAGAGGTCACCATCTGCCAAGGTGAAGATGCTACATCACCTTGGCAATCCAGTCTCAGAGATATGTCTACAATTAATGAAGGAGCACTCAGATAGTGAGTTAAAAAAAGAATTTACAAACAAAAAAGACAGATTAAATATTTCCAAAACAATGTTCAATAAAAGTCCCATCACAAGTAGAAAAATCAACAGAGAGGATCCTTAAAGAAAATATAACAACATTAATTAGTAATTATACTTAAATAGCAAAAATGATTTACACCTATATTCTCATTTGATTTTTTTCTATTTATCCTTATAACAATCCTGTGAGGGTTATTAATGAGGAAACTGAAGAAAACAAAGATTAAGTGACATTCTCAGGATCACACAACTAATAAGAATCTGAGACTGGATTAGAATTTAGGTAATCCTGATTCTCAGGTTCAGTGCTTATTCACTTATTAAACTTACAAACAAAAGCAAAAATGCCTATAACAGCAACAACAAGAAAACAAGCATGCTAAATGTACCATACTATGCTCTGGGGTCATAAAGAAGTTAAAAGAAAGGAGATTAAGATCTAATGAGAAAGACAAATATGTAAATAACAGTACAAATAAGATATATTCAAAATAAATTGGAAATAATACAGAGATGAAAAAAAATCTTTGTTTTGGGAAAGACTTATGTAGAAGGTGAGATTTTCATTAAGATTTGAAGGAAGTCAAGCAAACCAGGTGTAGGAAATGGGCGGGGGATTGATTTCCAGGAGTGGGAAATAGAAAAAGGGAAATGAACTAACATTTAGCTAGAATACAGTGCTCTCTGAAGAGAATTTGGAAAACAATAGGAAGCTTCCAGAAAGACAAAGACAAATAAAATTCACAAAATACTAATTTTAGATGTGATAAATATAGGACAAAAACAGTACTCTCAATGCAGAAAATAATAACTCAGTTACACAGAAGAAAAATTATCCATGATATAAAATCCAATTTTTTAATACTTTTTTATTTTTTATTTTTTTCCATTAAAGATTTTATTTATTTTGATCTTTAAAATTTTCCCCCTAATCTTACTTTCCTCCCCCCCACCCCCCACAGAAGACAATTTTTCAGTCTTTACATTGTTTCCATGGTATACATTATTTTTTTTAGGTTTTTTTCCAAAGCAAATGGGGTTAAGTAGCTTGCCCAAGGCCACACAGCTAGGTAATTATTAAATGTTTGAGGCCGGATTTGAACTCAGGTACTCCTGACTCCAGGGCCAGTGCTCTATCCACTGCACCACCTAGCCACCCCTTCCGTGTTATACATTGATCAAAATTGAGTGTGATGAGAAAAAAATCATATCCTTAAGGAAGAAACATGAAGTATAAGAGATAACAAGATCAGAAAATTAGATATCAGCTTTTTTTTCTAAATTAAATGAAATAGTCCTTGGACATTGTTCAAACTCCATGGTTCTTTATCTGGATACAGATGGTATTCTCCATTACAGACAGCCCCAAATTGTCCCTCATGGTTGCACTGATGAAATGAGGGAGTCCATCAAGGTTGATCATCATGCCCATGTTGCTATTCTCTAAGCTATTCCCCAATTGAAGAACATTTACTTGATTTCCAATTCTTTACCACCACAAACAGGGCTACTATGAATATTTTTGTACAAGTGATGTTTTTATGCTTTTTCATCATCTCTTCAGTGTATAGATCTGATAGTGGTATTGCTGGATCAAAGGGTATGCATATTTTTGTGGCCCTTGGGCATAGTTCTAAATTTCTCTCCAGAAAAGTTGAATGAGTTCACAGCTCCACCAAAAATGTAATAGTGTCCCAGTTTTCCCACAACCCTTCCAACAATGATCATTATACTTTCTGGTCATATTGACCAATATGAGATATGTGAGGTGGTACCTCAGAGAAGCTTTAATTTGTATTTATCTAATAAGTAATAATTTAGAGCAATTTTTCATATGACTATGGATTGCTTTGATCTCCTCATCTGTAAATTGCCTTTGCATATCCTTTGACTATTTGTTAATTGGGGAATGGCTTTTTTATTTTAAAAAAATATGATTCAATTCTCTGTAAATTTTAGAAATGAGTCTTTTGTCAGAACACTTAGTTGTAAAGATCATTTCCCAGTTTACTACATTTCTTTTGATCTTGCTTACAGTGGTTCTGTCTGTGCAAAAGCTTTTTAATTTCATGTAATCGAAATCATCTAGTTTGTTTTTGGTGATGTTTTCCATCTCTTCCTTAGTCATAAACTGCTTCCCTTTCCATAGATCTGACAGGTAAAATAGTTCTTGATCTTCTATTTTGCTTATAGTATTGTTTTTTATGTCTAAGTCCTGGATCTATTAGTATCTTATCTTGGTATAGGGTGTGAGGTGTTGGTCTAATCAAGGTTTCTTCCATATTAATTTCCAATTTTCCAGGCAGTTTTTATCAAAGAGAGAGTTTTTATCACAGTAGCTGGAATCTTTGGGTTTATCAAATAGCAGATTATTTATAATCATTTATTGCTATTGCACCTGATCTATTCACTGGTCCACCATTCTATTTCTTAGCTAAAACCAGACAGTTTTGATGACTGATGGTTTATAATATAATTTTAGATCAGGTAAGGCTAAGCCCCTTCTTTTGCACTTCTTTTCATTGAATCCCTTGAAATTCTTGACTTTTCATTTCTCCATATGATTTTACTTACAACTCTTTCTAACTCATTAAAGTAATTTTTTTGGAATTTTGATTGGTATGGTAATAAACAGGTAGTTTAGTTTTGGTAGAATTGTCATTCTTATTATATTAGCTCTACCTATCCATGAGCAGTTGATGTTTGCCCAGTTATTTAAATCTTATTTAGTTTATATGAGAAGTGTTTTATAAAAGTTTTCAAAAAGTTTCTGATTCTGACTTAGCAAATAGACTCCCAGGTATTTTATATTGTCTGAGGTTACTTTGAATGGGATTTCTCTTTCTAACTCTTCCTGCTGTATCTTGCTAGTCATATATGGAAAAGTTGAGGATTTATGAGGGTTTATTTTATATCCTGCAACTTTGCTAAAATTGCCAATTGTTTCTAGTAGTTTTTTGGATGATTTCTTGGGATTCTCTAGGTATACCATCATGCCATTTGCAAAGAGTGAGAGTTTTGTCTCTTCCTTCCCAATTCTAATGCCTTCAATTTCTCTTTCTTCTCTGATTGCTGAAGCTAAAATTTCTAATACAATATCGAATAGTAGTGGTGATAATGGGCATCCTTGTTTCACCCCTGATTTTATTGGGAATGACTCTAGCCTTTCCTCATTGAATATAATGTTTGGAGATGGTTTCATATAGATACTGATAATTATTCTAAGAAATAGTCCATTTTTCCCCTACACTCTGTAGTGTTTTTAGTAGGAATGGGTGCTGTATTTTATCAAAATCTTTTTCAGCATCTATTGATGTGATCATATAATTTCTGATAGATTTGTTGTTGATATAATTGATTATACTAACAGTTTTCCTAATATTGAAGCAACCCTGCATTCCTGGGATAAATCCTACTTGTTCACAATGTATTATCCTAGTGATAACTTGTAATCATTTTGCTAAGATTTTATTTAAGATTTTTCATCTACATTCATCAGGGAGATAGGTCTTTAATTTTCTTTCTTTGTTTTAACTCTTCCTGGTTTAGATATCAGCACCATATTGGTGTCATAGAAAGATTTAGGCAGAATTCCGTCTTCCCCTATTTTTCTGAAGATTTTATATAGAATTGGAAACAATTGTTCCCTAAATGTTTGGTAGAATTCATTTGTGAATCCATCAGGCCCTGGAGACATTTAATTAGGGAGTTCAATAATGGTTGATGAATTTCTTTTTCTGAGATAGGATTGTTTAGGTATTTAACCTCCTCTTCATTTAATCTGGGCAATTTATATTTTTGTAAATATTCATCCATTTCATTTAGATTGTGAAATTTATTAGCATAGATTTGGGCAAAACAATTCAGAATTATTATTTAATTTCCTCATCTTTGGTGATGATTTTTTTTTATTTATGATACTAGCGATTTGGATTTCTTCTTTCTTTTTTTTAATCAAATTGACCAGAGGTTAATCAATTTTATTGGATTTTTCATGAAACCAAGTTCTGATTTTATTTATTAATTCAATAATTTTTTTGCTTTTGCTTTTAATAATTTCTCCTTTAATTTTTATAATTTCTAATTAGATATTGGGGATTTATCATTTGTTCTTTCTCTATTTTTTAGTTGCATATTTAGTTCATTGATTTCCTCTATATCTAATTTATTCATATAAGTATTTAAAGATATAGTATATCCCCTGACAGCTGCATTGAGTGAATCCCATAGTTTTTGGTATGTTGTTTCATTATTGTCATCATCTAGGATAAAATAATTCTTTCTCTAATTTGTTTTTTGATCCATTCATTCTTTATTTTTTTTTAGGTTTTTTTCAAGGCAAATGGGTTTAAATGGCTTGCCCAAGGCCACACAGCTAGGTAATTATTAAATGTCTGAGACCAGATTTGAAGCCAGGTACTCCTGACTCCAAGGACAGTGCTTTATCCACTGCTCCACCTAGCTGCCCCCTATTTATTCTTTAAAATGAGGTTATTCAGTTTCCAATTATTTCTGGGTCTACATTGCCCTGGCCCAATATTGCATATGACTTCTATTGCATTGTGATTGGAGAAAGCTGTATTCACTATTTCTGCCTTTCTACAGTTGATCATTAGGTTTTTATGCCCTAGTACATGGTCAATTTTTGTATAAGTGCCAAGTACTGCAGAGAAAAAGGTATAATCCTTTCTATCCCCATTCGATTTCCTCCATAAGTCTATCATATCTAGTTTTTCTAACAATCTATTTACCTCCTCAAATTCTTTTTTGTTAATTTTATGGTTCAATTTATCTAGATCTGAGAATGGAAGTTTGAGGTCTCCCACTAGTAGAGTTTTGCTGTTTATGTCTCCCTGCAGTTCTTTTAGCTTCTCCTTTAGGAATTTGTATGCTATCGCATTGGGTGCATATTCAGTATTGAAATAGCTTTATTGTCTTTGGTACCTTTTAGAAGGATACAGTTTCCTTCCATATCTCTTTTAATGCTATCTATTTTTACAACTTCTTTGTCTGAGATAAAGATTGCTACCCCCTGCTTTTCACTTCAGCTGAAGCAAAATATATTTTGTTCCAACCTTTTACCTTTACTCTTTATGTATCTCTCTGCTCAAATGAGTTTCTTGTAAGTAGCATGTTGTAGGAGTCTGGTTTTTAATCTACTCTGCTATTTGCTTACATTTTAAGGGAGAGTTCATCCCAATCACATTCAAAGTTACAATTACTAACTCTTTATTGTCCTCTGTTCTGTCTTCCCTCTGTTTGTATTTTCCCCTTTCTCCCTGCCTTTATCCATATTCCCCAGTATTTTGTTTCTGAATACCACCCCTTCAGTGTGTTTTCCCTCCTATATCCACCCCTCCCTTTTCTTTCCCTTTTCCCTCTTTCCCTTTTCCCTTCTCTCCCTTCTGTTTTAGCTCCCCCTTTTTCTCCCTCTCCCTTTCTCCGACCCCCCTCCCCTTTTCCCCTTTTAATACTGGAAAGCTTAGAGGTTTTTTTTAAGTTAACTGTGTATGTATGTAAGTCAATTTTAAGCCAAGTCTGATGAAAAGAAGATTCAGGTGTTTCTCATCTCCTCCCTTCTTCCCCTCTATTACCATAGGTATTTTGTACCTCTTAATGCAATGAGATTTACCCCATTCAGTCCCCTCCCTCCACCTGTCTCCTTCCTGTCCCCACCTTTTTTAAGGAGGAGGTTTTTTAAAATCATTCTGAGTCATAGAAAATTCTGAGTATCCATCACTTCTAGATAAATACATTCTATCTAATAGATTTAAAATTTTTGAGAGCTATTAGAGCCTTTCTCCCAAGTAGGGTTATAGCCATTTTCATCCCTCTGGATAGCAATCCCATGGATAAGTCATGAGTGTCCATCACTTCTGGTTAGGTATATTCTCTCTGTTAGAGCTACAATTCTCAAGAGTTATGAGAATCTTTTTCCCATGCTGGGACATAGCCAGTTTCAACTTATTGGATAGCAGTTTTTTTCTTTAACCCCCCCTTTTTTTTTTTACCTTTTCATGTGTCTCTTGAACCTCCTGTTTGATGTCCAGACTTTCTATTTAGTTCTGGTCTTTCCATCAGGAATTTTTTGAATTCTTCCATTTCATTAAATGTCCATCTTTTCCCCTGAAAAAGAATTATCAGCCTTGTGGGATAGTGGATTCTTGGCTGCATTCCAAACTCCCTTGCTCTTTGGAATATCTTGTTCCATGCCCATGCCCCTTGAAACATTAATGTTGATGCAGCTAGGTCCTGCATAATCCTTACTTTGGCTCCTTGGTATTTAAATTATTTCTTTTTGGCTGCTTGCAGAATTTTCTCTTTTCTCTCATAGTTCTGGAGTTTGGCTACAACATTCCTTGGTGTTTTCATTTTAGAATCTTTTTCTAGAGGGGATTAATGTATTCTTTCCATAACTACTTTATCCTCTGGTCCCATGATATCAGTGCAACTTTCCAAGACTAGATCCTGTAATATTACATCCAGGGTTTTTTTTTTCCCCCTCTTCAATGTTTTCAGGAAGTACAATAATTCTCAAGTTGCCCCTCCTTGATCTATTCTCAAAGTCAATGGTTTTGCTGATGAGGTATTTTACACTTTCTTCTACTTTTTTCTTTTTTTGGCTTTGTTTAACAGGCTCTTGCTGTCTCATGAAGTTATTAGTTTCCCCAGACTCCCATTCTTTTTCTAAGGGAGGAGTTTTCTTCATATATTATATTTTGCAACTCTTTATCCAATTGGTCAATTCTATTTTTGAAAAAGAGCTTTCTATTTGACCAATTGAGGTTTTGAGAGAGTTAGTTTCTTTTTGCATTTGATCAATTGAGGTTTTGAGAGAATTCTTTTGTTTTTGTATTTACCTAACTGAGGATCTGAGAGAATTATTCTCATAATGTATTTGTCCAATTGTACTTTCCAGTGATTTGTTTTCTTGTTGCAAGGTGTTAATCTTCTCTTGGGTTTCTTTTCCCAAATTTTCCAATTGATTTTTAAATTCCTCTCTTATTTCTTCAAGGAAGTCATTCTGTGCTGGAGACCAGATCTTATTCTCCTCAGAGGTTGTTGGTTTCTTTGAATTAGGGTCTTTTCCTTCCAAGAATTTTTCTATGGATCCACCTTTCCGCTGACCTTTCTTCATTTTGCTAAGACCTCAAGTTGGGGAGGGGCTGGTCTACAGAGGTTTGGTGTTGGGATCCCTAGAGGCTTTACTTACTCAGTGCAATACCACGAGCAAGTCAGTAGAAGGAGCTGGTTGCTTTCTCTGGAGTGTCTGTGACTTCTTGGCAAGATGGTAGAGAGAAGATAGGCACAGTTCTAAAGTTTCCTGATTTTTCCCCATCTATGATATGAAACAAACCTCTTAACAGAAATCGGATCTACAAAACCCAGAAAGAAAAGCCAGGAGAAAGAATATCTACCTCAGGATATGTGAGTCAGGGCACAGAGGGGGATCAGCCACAGATCAATCTGATTAGAGCCTAAATTGGAGCTGTGTAGCCTGAGGGCCCAAGAGCTGGATGTGCTTGATCAGCGGGGTTAGAATCTGGTCAACCGTGGTGGTGGTGGGGGAGCTTGGATCAACTTGGAACAGAGACATTGGTGTTGGTGTTTGCCTCTGGAGCTTGCCAACAGGGTTGGGGGGAGAGTTACCATTCAGGAGAGCTGCAGACATCATCCCCAGGCTCCTCTGGTCAGGAGAAACTCTTAGTCCACACCTCCATTACTACTGAAGCCTCTTCCCAGAACAAACACTGTTATAGACTACTTCTGACCCAGGCACAGGTGTGTGAGCAGAAGAACCAACTCAACTGACAATAGGGAGAGGGATGACCTCACTCCAGGGTCAAGCCCACCCTTGATTGAAGACAAAAGTATTTAACAGCTTCAATTACAACCTCCAGGCTAAGGGAATAGGCCTCAATCAAAGTAAACTACAATTACACAGAAGAATAATTGTCCATGATGCATGACACAAAATGTCTCTAAAGAAATGAGAACTTGATTTGAGTAAAACAAAGTAAAAATCTAAATGTTAAATGAATAAATGAACTCTATGGAAGTCAAAAATAATTGACTTTGTATAGAAGGAAGGTTAGAAAAAAACACCTTTTTAAAGGGAGAAAAAAGGAAGGAGGGACATGCATGAATTTTGTTTCATTTTTGTTTTTAATTTGATTCTTCTTTCTTAACTTGATTAATATGGAAATATGGAATATAGAAATGATTTTTCATGTATGACCCATATTAGATTGTTTTCTTTCTTTCTTGTGAGAAGGAAAGGAAGGGAGGATGGGAAAAAATTTGGAACTTGAAATTTTACAAAAATGAATTTTGAAATTTATATTTGCATGTAATTGGAAAAAAATGAAATACTACAAAATTAAAAAAAAAGAAACAGAGATGGAGCAAGAGAGAAAGAAAGGAGAGGAAAAAGGAAGTATGGAAGAGAAAGGAAATAGGGACCTATTAGTTTTTTGATAGCTTTTTCTCAAAATGAAATGAAGGGAAATTAGAGCAAAAAAACACCTCTTCTGTGATCAAATCACCAAACTATAGAAGAAACCAGAAACCTATTTCTAAATACTCTTATAAACTTCTCATAACCTCCTTTCACCCATGGCATCAGGACTCTAATAAATAAGCTATGTGTTAAGGTTTCTTTTTTTCTTAAAATACTGTTTTAAATGCAATGGCTTCATTAAGATAACTTTCAGTAATAAATTTTAGGATTTATATATAGCTATAATATATAGCTATAATAAATGGCAGCCAATTATCATGTAGATACAGTGCTAGTCCTATCTAGAGACATGAAGATGTTTACCTGAGTTCTAATCTGGTCTCAAACATATCTGGTCTCAAACATTTAGTATGACCCTGGACATGTCACTTTACCATTTGCTTCAGTTTCCTTGTCTCTAAAGTGAAATGAAGAAGAAACTGGCAAACTGTACCAATAGCTTTACCAAACAATGTGGTCACAGAGAGATGGACTCAAAGAACATGACTGAGCAGCAACAAAAATGTTTGGAACTGAGTTTTGAATTTGAATTTGAAAGAAAATTATGGCATAACTATAAACCAAATATCTGTGAATTTCACAATATTATAAATACTTAACAAATTCAGGAATTTATTCTATTTAGATTCCTATCATTTGTAGTAAAGATTCTGTCTTTTAGGATCATAAGGAAATAAAATCTGAATTTCTTTCTGTCCTAGATTTTTTCTCTTGAGTCAAGTTCAAATCACACTTTAATTCATGAAAGCTGGATTTATGGAAATTGTTACTTAAACTAACAAGTGACCATATGTGATAAAAATGAACCACAAATAATTAATTTACTTAATTTTTTCCTGCAGAATTAGTTCATATGAACCTTAAAAATATTAAATTTAAAGGCCATTCAGATTTTATAGGGAGACTGCTAGTTAAACTCTCCTCTGAGAAGATACTCACTTAAAAGCACATAGAACCATGTGCCCCTAGGACAAATAATTGTATTTGTTTATCATACAGATTAAAGTGGGAAGGAAAAAACATAACAAAAGACAATAAAACAACACTAAATGAACATGAACTCAAGTACTATAAAAATCTTCATTTTCTATGTACTTAATTATTTTATGACCATAAAATGTTTCTCATCTCTAGACTACTAGACCTTTATGGTTGATTCTCAATCAGTTTTGTTTTATGCTTTATATATTTCTGTTCCAAACATTTGAAGAAAGTAAGCAAATGTAATACAAATAGGTCTATAAATCAATTGAATTCATTTTTCTAATTTTACCTCAGTGTTGAACTGCCTATTAAAAATATATTATGTGGGTTGGTTAGGTGGCGCAGTGGATAGAGCACCACCCCTGGAGTCAGGAGTACCTGAGTTCAAATCTGACCTCAGACACTTAATAAATGCCTAGCTGTGTGTGGCCTTGGGCAAGCCACTTAACTCCATTGCCTTGTGTGTGTGTATGATGATATTCCCAAATGAGTGGCTATCACCAAGTGGAAAAAAGATTTTAGCTATTTATAAACATGTCTCAGAGAACAGCTATTTCTCACAGATTTGGGGATACTCTATGGGTCTATAATTCTAGAACCCCTACTACTGAACTTTTTAACAGTAGACACAATTGATTCAAAGCAAACACATTTATTAAAATTACAGAGTAAAACCAGTAGCTATAACAAATGCTAGTCAAGTCATTTTAAATGCCTATTATATTGTAGGCAATTATATAATGCTAGAGGATATGGTATATACTATCTTTTTTCATAATCTAATGAAGGGAGCAAATAAGACAGTCTTCCTAAAAATCTATTGTGCATGCAACATCAAATTCAAATAGCTATGCATAAACAATAATGGAAAGGGGGAACAGATGAAAGCCCTGGTTGTGTCCTATGCAACTCATGTATCTCTGAACTACATGACTTCTATGTCTTCTTCCTTTTTGCATTATCATGTTATGTGACACATCATTTTTATTAACAGAGATGCTTTTTTGGACTAGTTCCTCACTGTACATCAGCTCCCACCTGCCAGGTTAAATTTTCCCTTTTTTTTCCTCTTCTACTTAAAGAAGTTTCATTCCTTGAAGATCCTTTCTCCTTTACATCTCTGTTTCTCTGTTTCATTCAAAACTTTGTGAGTTTAGCATTTCATAAAAGGCCATCAGGGACATTTTTACATCTCTTACTCCAAAAAGAAATTGCACATTTTTAGAAGAGATAACAATGTGTCAACTTATCTCTGCTCTTTGTTGACATAGCCATGCTTTATTATAGATGTTATCTGTAATTTTCTTTCTATATGTACATCAACTGTGAAGAGAGGAACCAAATGCCCTTCCCCCAATTTAGAGAAAAGACAGACAGAGGCAGTAACAGAGACAGAAGAAGATAATAAGCATTATTTTTTATGACTTAAGTTATGAAAGCAAAACCTGGGATAAAAAATTACTCCAAGAAATAATGAACTTTATTGGATTGTGTGCACTTTCTCATTGAAATGTTGATATTTTTGTCTTGTTATATTTTAAAACTACTTAGAAAAATACTTTTCCTAAAGAAATGAAGTTTCCTGAATGTTCTTAGAAGTATATGATCACTACTTATCAAGTAGTGACTTAATCCTCTCCTTCAGGCTCCTTATTTGATTTCAGGTTATCCATCATTTACTCTAGGCAGGACTGAAACTAAATCAACTAAGACAGATGGGTTTCATGCCTATTCAGTGAATTCTAGGAAAGGGTTTTCTGCGGCCTTTAGCATTAAAAGCAAATCATAGAACCTAGAAGAGTATATTTAAATTAGACAAAGTGACCAAAATTCTTGCTAAGCTTCAGTGTAATTAAAACATTTTCGCCTGAAATATGAAACTATTAATAGGTACCAAAAATTCTTCTTTATGTTCAGTTGATGTGCAATAATTTTTCAGTTATGTTTGACCTTTTGTGACTTTATTTGGGGTTTCCTTGACAAGGATACTGCAGCAGTTTGTCATTTCATCATACAGTTCATTTAATAGATGTGGAAATTAAGTAAACAGGGTTAAGTGACATGTCCAGGGTTTCATAGTAAATGTCTGAGACCAGATTTGAATTCAGGAAGATAAGTCTTCCTAACTTCAGCCCTGCCACTTTCAGGGCTAGGACGGAACTGTTTAAAGCTATTTCCTTTTATAAAAATTGACAACATAATTTGTGAGAAAATATTTTTTGTCAGCAAAAAAAGGTTGCTTCACAGAAACAATCATTTAATTTCCTTTTGGTTTTGATTATATATATTTTTGTGATCTTTCAGTATTTTCAAGAAATCAATAGTGATCTAAAATGAAAGATTATGCATATATTAATAGATGTCTCATTACAATGTTTTGCAATTTTCTAAGGAATCATATGAATTTTCTTATTATTTTAATTTTTCCAGTTAAAATTTGTTTTTGGGGGTAGCTAGGTGGCACGGCTGGTGACCACCAGCCCTGGAGTCAGGAGTACCTGAGTTGAAATCCAGCCTCAAACATTTAATTACCTAGCTGTGTGACCTTAGTCAAGTCACTTAACCCCATTGCCTAGCAAAAACTAAAAAAACCAGTTATTTTTAAATATTGATTTCTAAATTATCTCCCTCCTCAAAATTCCCCTCATTGAGAAGACAAGCAATTTTTAGAGGTTACACATGTGCAGTCATACAAAACATAGTTCCATATTAGTCAAATTGTGAAAGAAAACACAGATTAAAAATAAATAAGTAAAGTAAGTAAAATGAAATAAAAAGTATGCTTTGATCTATACTCACACATCAGTTCCCCCCTCTCCTTCCCCAGAAATGTTTAGAATTTTTTATCATAAATCCTTCAGAGTTAGATCATTACATTGTTGAGAATTACTGATTCATTCCCAAATAATTATTGTTCAATATTGCTGTAACTGTGTTTCTCTAGTTATACTTCTGCTCACTGATGCTGTGAGTCTTTTCCAGTTTCTTTTTGAAAACATCCTGCTTGGCATTTCTAAAGAATTATAGAATCACTATTATTCATCACAACTTGTTCAACCATTCCCTAATTGTTGGATATGCCTTAAATTTTGAATTCTTTTCCACCACAAAATAAACTGCTATAAATATTTTCTTATTTATACATATACCTTTTTTTTTCCCTTTTTAAAACTTTCTTTGGAGGGTGGCTAGGTGGTGCAGTGAATAAAAAGCACTGGCTTTGGAGTCAGGAGTACCTGAGTTCAAATCTGGCCTCAAACACTTAATAATTACCTAGCTGTGTGGCCTTGGGCAAGTCACTTAACCCCATGCCTTGAAAAAATTTTTTTAAAAATATTTCTTTGGGATATACACCTAATAATTGCTGACTTGCATGGTTCCAAATTCCTCTTCAGAATGGTTGAATCAGTTTACAATTCAACCATGTATGAGGTCCTATTTTTTTCTACTTTTCCCCCAACATTTGTTATTTTCCTTTTCTCTCATATTAGTCATTCTGATAGGTAGTAATTTAGAGAAATTTTAATCTGTGCTTCTCCATTCAATAGTGATTTAGAACAATTTTCATATGATTACTGATAGCTTTGGTTCCATCATCTGCAAACTGCCTATTCATATGCTTTGACCATTTATCAATTGGGAAATGACTTGTATTCTTATAAATTTACTCAGTTCTCTAATATTTGAGAAATGAGGCCTTTATCAGAAAAACTTACAATGAAATATTACCCCAGTTTTCTATACTCCTTTTAATCTTGACTGAATTGGTTTTGTTCGTGCAAAAAAACTTGTTTCTAATTTAATGCCATCAAATTAAGCCATTTTTCAATCCCATTATGTTCTTTATATCTTGAGTGGTCATAAATTCTTCCTTTAGTCATAGATTTGACAGATAATCTATTCCATGACCTCCTAATTTGTGCTATTATGTGTAAATCACATACCCATTGTGACCTTATTTTGTAATTTTTTGTAATCTTATCCTCTTCTTTTATTCTGTCCCTCCTCAAAAGGATTTTTGTCTGATCAGTTTTCCACAACCTGCCTTCCCTTCTATAAAACCCACCTTTTCTAAACATTCTAAACATTCTCACTCCCACATTCTACTTCCATAAAAGGTAATATAAATTTCTAAACCTACCTGAGAGTGCACGTGAGTCCCTTTGAGTCAATTCAGGTTTAGCTAAATCAATGTTATCCACCACTCTATCTTTTGTATGAGTTAATTTAACCCATTCTACCTCTCCCTTCTTCCATTTCCCAGTGCATTCTTTTTCATTTCTAGTTCCTTTGTCTATCTATTCTAATAATGAGAAATTTATTAGGACTTCTAAGAATCATCTTTCCATGTAAGATTGTAAACAATCTAATGTTATTGCATCCCTTATGACTTCTCTTTTCTGTTTAGCTTTTTATACTTCTTTTGAGTCTTGTATTTGAAAATCAGATTTTTTTTTGGTCTTTTCATCAAGAATGCTTGAAAGTCTTCTATTTATTAAATTGCCACTTATCTTCTGAAGTATTATACTCAGTTTTACTGTGTAGGTGATTCTTGGTTATACTCCTAGTTCTTTTGCCTTCTGGAATATATTTTTCAAATCATCTGAATGTAGAAACTGCCAAATCTTATATGATACTGACTGTGGCTTCACAACATTGAATTGCTTCTTTCTGCCTGCTTGTGATATTTTTTTCCTTTACCTTGAAGCTCTGGAATTTGGTTATAATATTCCTGATGATTTTCATTTGTGGATGTCTTTTAGGAGGTGATCAGTGGCTTCTTTAAATTTTTATTTTGCCCTTTGCTTCTAGCATATCAGAACAAATTTCCTTGATAATTCCTTTAAAAGATGATATCTAGTTTTTTTTATCATGATTTTCTGGTAGTTCAGAAAGATTTACATTGTTACATTATTACTTGGTGTTTGAAGTAGTCAAAAGTATATGATTTTTAAGGAACGTTTTTCTCATTGAGCTTTGGTACATCCTTTTCCATTTGGCCAATTCTGCTTTTTTATGGGTTATTCTTTACGTGCCTTTTTTTGCCATATGCCCTATTTAGTTTTTATGGTGTTATTTTCTTTAGTATTTTGTGCCTCATTTTCCAAGATGTTGGCTAATTCTTAATAATTTCCTTGCATTTTCTTTTCCCATTTTTTTCCCTTTAACTCTCTTATTTGATTTTCAAAGTTTTTTTGAGTCATTTCAGTAAACATCATTGGACCTAACATCAATTGCAATTTTTTTGAGACTTTGTATGTAGCTATTTTGTCATTGTTATCTTCTGAATTTGTTTTTTGATCTTTCTTTTCACCATAGTAATTTTCTATGGTCAAGTTCTTTTTGTTGTTTCTGTTTGTTTATTCTCCATCCCTCATATAGGAAATATAAAGAGAATAAGAGAATGTTTAATGTATTACATTAAAAGTCTACTATTCTACTAATTCTGCTATTACAAAAGCATTTATATAGAACTTACAATTTTCCAAGAACTCTATTAGCTATGAAGAATATTACTAGAGTGTCAAGTGTGGTACAGTGGATAGAAGGTCAGACTTATAGTAAAGAAGTTATGAGTTCAAGTCTTGCTTCCATATTAGTTGTGTGAATGTGGAAATCACTAAAATTCTCAGTGTCCCCCTTCTATCCTCCACTCTTGCCAAGGGTTTAAAACTGCATTATAATAAATTTGTCTTTCTGCATTGGTAGAAAGAATTTCTATGTGAAAAGTGTCCCACCACCATTAAAAATGTTGTAGAAAGAAATTTTGCATACTTGACTAAAACTTCTCCTAACCACACATTCTCCCTGGGTTATTCATGTTCTTCCTTCATAGTAATCCCCATTTGTCTTTTGTTTTGCACCACAAAATCCAACATTCTTTACTCTTTACCTGTCACCTAACACCTCTCCATTTAGCTCCTTTTAACTTAGGACCATCTTTTTAGAAAATAAGGAATTAAAAACCTTGGAATTTTAAAGTCTTCTCAGTGAAGAGAAGCTCAAAGGGATTACTATTCTCATTCTTGGGTTCAGACAAGGTGAAAATGAAAGAGCAGGCATGCAGACAGCTCTGGGAAGAATGATCCTGCTTGCCCTTGAAGCAAAATTCTAGCTCCAATGTCACTACTGCTTCGTCGGATGACCTCCACAGAACAAGCCTGTATGCTAATGATCACTTCTCCATAAGTGTTTAGAATCAAGAACTATAAGCTTTAGTGGTTAGTGTGACATCAACCCTCCCACTAACCAAGATTTTATCATTTGACCCCAAAGCTTGAAAGAGAGAATCACACACATACAAAGACAGTCTTTATAATGATTAAAATATGTCAAATGAAAATGCACAACAAAAAAATTCAGTCCATCTTATCAATACTTATAAATATCTGGATATTTGGTTTAATTCAGAAAAGGACATTTGCTCAAGATTCTATGTACTTTTCTATGTATTCATCTGGATACTTATAAATATTGAGATCTCTCTCTCTCTCTCACACACACACACACACACACACACACACAAAACCTCTCTCTCTCTCTCTCTCTCTCTCTCTCTCTCTCTCTCTCTCTCTCTTCCCCCCCTTTTCCCTTCTCATGCCTCCATGGGTGACCCTACCTTGACTTGAGTTAATTATCTAATCAATTAATATTAGCTTGTTTGTTATTCACCTTACCAAATTGGGAACAAATGTCATTTTTTATTTTAATTCAATTTAAATTTTTAAGATTGGAACTCATTATCTAACCTAGGCTTGTTAAGGGCTCCCATCTCATTATGGTTAACATGAGAGCTTTGACTCCATTTATTTTTTATTGTAATCAGGTAAACCATTTCCATATTAGTCATTTTGGACAAGAAGCCTCAACTATATATGTATACATGTATAGTTGTATATATGTATATATAAATATAATTAAAATTTCCCTATTTAATTATATATATGCATATTTATGCATATATATATATATATATATATATATATATATATGAAAGAAAGTTGAATTTAGCATGTTTCAGTCTGTATTCAAACAATATCAGTTCTTTCTCTGGAAGTACATATCAGTCCTTCAGGATTTTCTTGGATCATTATATTGCTAAAAATAACTAAGTCATTCACAATTGTTCATGGAACAATATTTCTGTCATTTTTGCATAATGTTCTTCTGTTCAATTTATATAAGTTCATGTAAGTCTTTCCAGATTTTTCTGAAATTATCCTGCTTGTTATTTCTTACAGTCCAATAATATTGCATTACAATCATAAAAAGTTTGCACAAACCAAAATGAATAAAACATAGTTATTAAAAGATTGAAAGTCAAAGAAAGGGGCGGCTAGGTGGAGCAGTGGATAGAGTATCAGCCCTGGAGTCAGGAGTACCTGAGTTCAAATCTGACCTCAGACACTTAATAATTACCTAGCTTTGTGGCTTTGGGCAAGCCACTTAACCCCATTTGCCTTACCAAAAAAAAAAAAAACCCTAAAAAAAAAAGAAAGTCAAAGAACACTTTAATGTCTCCAAAGTGTGCTACAATGTATTTGTAAGGGAAGTTGATCAAAGTTAAAAGCCTGCATATGGTAATTACTATGTGCTTCTTCTCCATGATACTCTTCTTTTACTCCAGCTGCAGCCATCTGTTACCCTAGAAAAGCCTACTTTTAACTGAGATGTCTGACCTGGGCCCAGAAAGAGAAAAAAATAAAAACAGCAAGCAGACAACAACTCATTTCTCTGTTATCTGGGTCTATGCATGCAGTCCTGTGTTCTTCTGTCCAAAGAGAGACTTGATGAATGGAAATACTAGGGGAGGGATTATGGAATTATTGAACATTTAGAATCTCTCCAAAGGATAGTTGGAAGGTAAAAGGAATAAATAAAAAGATTTAGAATTTTTTATAAAAATTTATTTTTATAGTCTAAACTCTCAGCACAGTCCATTGGCTTTTACTTTAAGGCAAAGAATTCACACAAGGAATTCACAAGAACATGTATTTTGATCTGGCAGTGATCTCAGAGGCTAGCTTTTTCAGTCCCCTTAGGTGACAGATAAGGAAACAGAAGTTCAGTGAGCCTGGATGAATTGCTCAGTGTCATATGGGCAGGGACATCCCCCAGATACAGAGAATTAATTAAGAATTACTTTTGTCTCCTTAATTAGATGTCACTTGTCATCATTCTAAATTCTCTGTGGAAAGAAGTATAAATAATCAAAAGTTCCAAACAAAATGAATTCTTTCAACAGATTGAGGAACTCCTTCGATCAACATTGCTTTATATATTATCATAACTTTTGATTTCATAACCCTCTGGTTTAGGTACTATGGATATTGTTATCCCCCTTTTCAGGAAAGGAAAATGAATTTCAGAGAAGTTTGTGTGAAAGGGATATATATAAAACAGAAGAGCAATATGTAAATTGGAGAGTAGCATATACCAATATTGATATGATATGAATAAGCAGTTTTTCTTTTATAATTATAACAAAATTATTTTGGTGATTTTTCAGATCAATAAAATGTACAGAAATAAAGACAGAAATAAGGAGGGAAAAGTGGCCTTGAAGTCAATTTCTGTACTTTCATTCTAGTACTAGTGCATCCTGACTATATGGGGAGTAGGAGAAAGTAATGACTATTTACCCATTTCCTTTCTCACTACCTAGATAATTGTTGAGTATTTTAGTATAGGGGCTGATAGTTATCCGAGGTAAGTTTCCTAACTTAAGGGAATCATAGACCTGAGGCAAAGAATAAAAGTTAAGAACAAAAAGAAAACCCTCAAGCTAACTGGACAGTACTTCAAAAGTAGCTCATATCTTCCTTCTTTAATCATATTTGTTGGCCCAAAATTCTCCTTGAATTTGGGAAGTATTCCTGATCTTGAAGAAGATAGGATTTTGCCCTCACCAGGGACCAGTGATCTGAGATAAGTGACTAAGATTAGTATTCACAGTTGGCAGGAGCTATTCTCTGAATTATAAGTAGAAACTTAATTTTTTAACAGCCACTCTCTAAGCCCCACAATAATGGTAGGAAACATTTTAATCTCATGTGGTAAAGTACAGGATTAGGAAAAAATAGTTGTTTGGAGGTTTTTAATCAGATATTATGCATGCTTTAAGGTCTTATAAATCATTATACAATATATGTTACTAATAATTTGGCCTGTTTATTGAGGCAGACAAGAAGTCAGTTTATTGAAAATAAAAACCACAATTTGTCAATTGTATGAACTAATAGTCAAAATGGTTAAATTGGTAACCCTGTGTAGACACAACCTTTATCTGTTTCCACTTCAAATGCAGTGCAGGATAATGTTGATTTTGTTACTGTATTTCAGGAATTCTTCATAAAGTATATCTGTCAGCACCTAAAATTTTATAGCTGAAAGTACAAAAAGATTTCATCTTTCAACAGGCCTTAAAGAAGGTGTTATTAAACCAAATGAAATGTTTCATATTATACTGGTGGAAGCATGTAAAAAGTTGGCATGTATAGACTACAGAATCACATTTCCTATTTCAATTCTCAACCAGATATTAAGTCTGGAGGACTATAATATACATTTCTTAAAATAAAGACAAGTAACAAAAACTGACAGACACATAACTGAATTATATTTTTAAAAAACAATAAGAAAAAGGTTCATATTCGTGGGGTTGATACAGAATTTTTTACCTAATATTACCTAACATTTTTCAAATTAATATAAAAATAGTTTTCAACACTAATTTTATAAGAATTTGAATTCCAAAGTTTTCTCTCTCCATCCATCTCTCCCTCCCATTTCTTTCTTCCTCACTTCCTAAGACAGAAAGCAAGCTGATATAGGTTTTATATGTTAGAATCATGTTAAACATATTTCCACATTAGTCATGTTGTGAAAGAACCAGAACAAAAGGAAAAAAATATAAGAAAGAAATAAAGGAAACAAACAAAAATGGTGAAATTAGTATGGGTCAAACTACATTCAGACTCCATAATTCTTTTTCTGCTTGTGAATAACATTTCCCATTCATGAGTCTTTTGAATTTTTTTTTCTGATCAGAAAATTATATACAGATTAACCACAATACTGTGAGTTGATCTGCTATGATGGTTATAGCTCTTCTAATCATTTCAGAGATTTAGGGCAACCCTTGGAGACACCATCCAAATTCAGAGGGAAACAAAACTAAATAAAAAACAACCCACATAATCTGAATGGATACTATGTTCACTTTTTTAAAACTTCTCTTATATTTTTCCTTACTATACTCTGGTTTCCTTTTTTTTTATACACTTAATCCTAATTCCTCATATTCAAAATGACTAATATGTAAACATGTTAAATACAAATGAACAAGTACAACTTTCAATAGACTGTTCAGTACTGAGGGAAGGGGAATGGGAAGTAGAAAAATATGTAACATAAATATGCAAGTAGATGAATGTTGAAAAAGTTTCACAGCATATATTTGGAAAATTAAAATTTTAAAAATCAATTCAAAAAATTATCTTTGATCATTGTATTACTGAAAAGAATTAAGTCTATCATAGTTGATCATTGCAGTGTTGTCATTACCAAATAAAATGTCTTTTTACTTTAAATGTTTTGTGCATGCTGGTCCTTTTCCCTTTTTTTAATGATCTCTTTGGGATACAGTTCTAGTTTTATAGCCCTTTGGTCATAGTTTCAAATGGCTTTTCAGTTTCCTACATCACCCTTAAGTTTTATAATTTTCCTTTTCTATCATATTGGCTAATCTGATAGATGTTAGGTGGTACATCAGAGTTGTCTTAATTTATATTTCTCTAGTCAATAGTAATTTAAAACATTTTTCCTATGACCATACAGGAATTTAATTTCTTCATCTGAAAAGTTCCTGTTCATGTCCTTTGATCATTTTATCAATTGGGAAATGACTATCATTCTTATAAATTTGACTCAGTTCTCTGTATATTTGAGAAATGAGGCTTTTATCAGAAATACTGGCTATAAATTTTCCCCCCAGCTTTCTGTTTTCTTTCTAATCTTGGTTGCATTATTTTGTGTGTGTAATGTAATTGGAATTATCCATTTTGCATTCCATAATGTTTTCTTTCTCCTCTTTGGTCATAAATTCTTCCCTTCTCTAAAGATCTGACAGGAAACCAATCCTTGCTCTCCTAATTTGCTTAAGACATCTCCCTTTATGTCTAAATCCTATACCTAATTTAACTTTATCTTGGTATAGGGCATAAGATGTTAAGCTTTGCTTAGTTTTTGCCAAATTATTTTCCAGTTTTCCCAGCACTTTTTATGAAATACTGAGTTCTTATTCCAGAAGCTAGTCTTTGGGTTTATCAAATAGTTCATATAGTTTATCAAACTATCATCCTTAATTACTGCTTCTTTTGTACTTAATCTTTTAAATGGATCCACTTCTCTGTTTATTGGCCAGTCCCAGAGAGTTTTGATGACTGCTACTTTATAATATAGTTTTAGATCTGGAATGACTAAAACACCTTGCTTTGCCCTTTTTTTCATTGATTCCTTTTCATTGACTACTGTGTCTTGTGTACCTATTCTATTTCACTGACCTGCACTTTATAACTTAGGCAGTACCAAGCAGTTTTAATAGTTACTGCTTTGTGATATAGTTTTAGATCTGGTAAAGCTATGCTACCTTCCTTTGTAAATTTTTCATTAATCCCCTTGATATTCTTGACTTTTTGATTTTCCCTGATGAATTTTATTATTGTTTCTCTATAAAGTAATTTTTGGTTATTTGATTAGTATGGCTCTGAATAAATTAACTTTATTAATAAACTTAATTATAAAAATTCCATTTTTTATTACATTAACTTAATTTACCCATGAGCAATTGATATTTTTCCAGTTGATCAGTTCTGATTTTATTTGTGTGAAAGCTGTTTTGTTTGTGTTCATAGAGTTTCAGGGTTTATCTTGGCAGATAGATATATTTTATATTGCTAAAATTATTTTAAGTGGAATTTTGCTTAACTCTTGCTGCTGGATTTTATTGGTAATATATAGAAATATTCATGATTTATGTGGACTTATTTTATATCCTGCAACTTTTGCTAGTCATTAATAATTTCAACTAGGTTTTTTAGTTGATTCTCTAGGATTCTCTAAGTATATCATTTACAAATAGTGATAATTTTGTTTCCTAGTTGCCTATTCTATTCCTTCATTTTCTTTTTCTTAATGCTTAAATCCCCCTTTCTTTTTACTTTCCCCTTTCCCCTCCTATTTCCACATAAGATAAATTTTTATACCCAAATGAGTGTGTCTGTCATTCCCTTTGATTCAAATCCAGTAAGAGTTAGGTTCAAACAATGCTCACTCCCTTCCTACTTTCCCTCTTCTGTAATAGGTCTTTTGTATTGTAATTTTATAACGTAATTTATTCTTTCTCCCACTTTCCTTTTCTTCTTGTACTCTCCTTTTTTCACCCCATAATTTTTTCATTGATTTCTTACGTCTCATATTATTTTTAAAGAAATGTTTTCTTCAGGCAAAGTTTGTCCTTCTTTGTCCAAACTGTCGACTCTCTCTTTGCATAACTCATTCCTTTTCCCAATTTTTCTACCAGTCTTATTTGATTTCTTTTTTTTTAAGGTTTTTTTTTTTTTTTTTTTTTTTGCAAAGCAAATGGGGTTAAGTGGCTTGCCCAAGCCCACACAGCTAGGTAATTATTAAGTGTCTTAGGCTGGATTTGAACTCAGGTACTCCTGACTCCAGGACTGGAGCTCTATCCACTGAGCTTTTCCAAGGACTTTTGCTCTTGAAACCAATTCTTCCACTTTGAGTGTTTACAGGTATTTTGATATTGTTGTACTCTTCTCAGTTTGTTTTTTGATCTACGTTGTCACCATAGTAGCTTTCTATGGTCAGGGTTCTTTTCTATTTTTTTCTTATTTTTAAGACCATTTCATGACTTTTTAAAGTCGAATTCTACTCCTGAGATACAGAACCACTGTCCCAATCTTCTAGGGACCTAGGGTCTTATTCAATGGCATTCTGTGCCATGATCTTGGGTACTGGCAACTTGCCCGTGTACAGGGGTGGCACATTTTGCGCTAGTATTCCTTAGATGGCAGTTTGCTTTCAGCCCTGCAACTGGAGAAGTTACAGCCAATCAGTCATGATCCTCTCCTGCTGTGACAATACCAAGAAGTATAGGTTGCTGTTCTGCATTGTTACCACAAGCCTTCAGCTTGTTACTTTATCATTGTCTGAACTAAACTGCACTGTCCTTTTACCCAAGGGAGACAGGCCTTTCCTGAAGTCCTTTTAATTTATTTTAGGCTGGAAAACTGCTTCACTACATCTTTTTGTTGGTTTGGTCCCTTCAGAATCCATTTTGAAGCATGATTAAATGTTGTCTCTGAAGAAATTGGAGAGAGCTCAGGCAAATTCCTGGCTTTATTCTACCATCTTGACTCTTACACTGAACATAAATTTTCTGCAGATTTCAGAGTGATTGACGTTTCAGATGGAAAAAGAAGTCTTATCTTGATTCACACTTTAAAAAGCATGTAAGATTACTCCATGTTCTATTTTATTCCAGTGGTTTCTAAAGAGATTCTTTTGTCATCAAGAATGATGTTAGGCAGCTAGGTGGCGCAGTGGATAGAGCACTGGCCCTGGAGTCAGGAGTGTTTGAGTTCAAATCTGACCTCAGACACTTAATAATTACCTAGCTGTGTGACCTTGGGCAAGCAACTTAACCCCTTTGCCTAGCAAAATCTAAAAAAAAGTTACTAAATGTTACAAAAGCTATATTCTTCTATGAGGTGAATCCAAAGTATTATTTCAGTTACAAAATATATTGTCAAACATTTTATAATGTGATAACTTTTTGTTTAGAGGCACAATGAAAACTATTATGTGATGCTTGATTTCTTGGTGCTTTCACTTTGTCTTCATAACAACCTTCTATTTGGGGAACCATCAATTACAGCAAATGGAGTTTTGAATATTGTGGATAAGTTCATTTACCTTGGCAGTGTACTTTCCAGGTAAGTACACATAGATAATGAGTTTGACACATTATTGCCACAGCTAGTTCAATATCTCGAAGACTCCAAAGATTGGAAGAGGTAATAAATTGATTACCAAACTGAGGTTCTACAAAGTCATTGTACTAACTTCATTGCTGTATGCATGTGAAATCTGAGCAGTCTACCAGTGCTATGTCAGGAAACTGAACCGATTTCATTTAAATTGTCTTAGGAGGATTCTGAAGATTACCTGGCAAGAGAAGATGCCAGACACTGAAGTCTTTTCTTGAAAACTACCAGACATTCAAACATTACAGCAGAGAGTACAAACTATGATGAACTGGTCACATTGTTAGAATACCAAATGCACACCTGCCAAAAAGGTAATTTTATGGAGAACTCACACAGGGCAAGCACTTACAAGGGGGTCATAAGAAGCAATATAGGGACACCCTGAAAATTTCTCTTAAAAAGTTTAGAATTGATTATGCAGCATGCAAGATACTGACAGAGGACTACCCTACATGATCTGAAGCAGTTCAGAGGAAAACAGTTATAGAATGAACACCCCAGGTGTTAACATGGTAGAACATGTGAACCTGACCTGCGGTAGAACATTCTGAATTCCTATTTGTCTAATCAGTCACAAGGTGATGTCATCTTGATCTTCTTTGATGAGGAAGGACTAGAATCAACCCACCAGCACATTATTTTCATAAAAATCTATATTTTATATGAAAATATTTCAAAATCAAAACCAAATTAATTATATTTAGCAACATTTGATTTGATAGCAAAGATGTTTCTATTTAGTAAACAGTCTAGTTAATTTATTTTGCAGAGGTATCTCCTCATGTCTCCTCACCACTTGAAATGAAAAGTTGCATTAGTATCATTAATATTCCTTCTTTTATATGATATAAGGTGGCTATTAATTAAGTTTATCTTGGGGTATATTTTTTTCCTTCAAAGTTTGTCTCTTTGTTCAAATCCCTCATTATTACATATTTATCTTACCCTAGAGGATAAGGTGGATACAATTCAATAGTGTATCCCTCCTTAAATAGGCATTTCTAAATTCCTCAGAATAAGTGATATAAAATGTTTGCTATTGATATTGCTTTTATTTAACCCATCTTGGTTTCCTATACCATATAATTCATTTAAGTGATATTTTTCAATTGTATGTTCTGATATTTCTGGACCCTTAGATCTCTAAATCCTCTGAACCTTATTTTTCTCTCACTTGTCAGTACTTTGCACAAATATATAAAGAAGTAGGTATCTTTTTTTGATTGATTTGGGGAGGCAGATGTAAAATTTTGCAAAGTTGACTTTTTCCTTGAAAATCTTCAGCTTTCAAGTCCCTTAATCTGATATAAAAGGCATGGCATTCTCTAATCACACTCTAATCTCTATGGGGCTAAATCCAAGTAATTTTCATCCACGCCCAACTCTGTGGAGACTTAAATCCCTTATTATTCAATGATCCTGTTTTTAAGCTCTGCCTGGAAAAGCAGTAGCAACTTCTGATGCTAATCCTATTCAGTCCACTGACTCTATCCCCTTCAGGGAAATAGCCAAGGATTTTTAGAGGGGTAAATATATACAGCAGAAATAACAACCAACAACAAAAAAAAAGAGTTAAGTCCAAATCTACGGAAGTACAGAAGATATTAGAAGTACATGTTTTATATCAATAACTCAAATATATTTATTCTGATGTAGTATCCATTCATTTCATTAGAAGTAGTTAGTTAAATCCATCTACCTCAGCCTTTTGGGGGCTAGGAGTTTATAGCTCTTGGGTTTTAAAGTGGGTATTTGATTTCTATATCAAAGCTATAGCTGTGACACATTTTCAGTAAGATAAAGTCAAATGAATAACATGGTAACAAAAGCAACCTGAATCAAATATTTTAGGAACTCAATCAACCAATGAATAACCATTTCTTAAGTGCCTACTCTGTGATAAGGATTGTGCTAAGTGCTAGGGCTATAAATGAAAAAGTGAGACTATTCATGTCTAAAAATTTACTTTTTTCAAGGGGAAATATTTCCACATATGGATAGCAGACAAACTTAGACAATGAAGGAAAAGTTTTATACATGGGGTGAGTGAAAACTGGAAGGATTTAGAAAGAACTTTTGAAGGAAATAGAAATTTAGTTGAGGGAATGAGGGGTTTCAAGAGGTCAAAAAAAAGGTGAAAATTTTTTCAGACATAGGAGGACAGCACAAGTGAAAAATGAAAAATGATAAAGAAAACATGAACTATCACATAAGGAGAGGAGTCAGTAAGCCATGTATGAAGAAGAAGAATGTTCACTAAATTTCAAAAATTTGACTGCAGTCAGATGTGATGAACTTTAAATACCTAACAGAAGATTTTGTCTTTTAGTTTTATACAATATTGAAGATTTCTCTCTCATCACATTCAATTTCGATCAATGCATACCATGGAAACAATATAAAGACTGGTGAATTGCCTTCTATGGGGGGGGTGGGGGAGGGAAGTAAGATTAGGGGAAAAATTGTAAAATTCAAAACAAATAAAATCTTTAAGAGTTAAAAAAAGACAATACTGAAGCATTGTAGCTTTTTGATTAGGGAGTGATTACTTTCACATTTGTGCTTTAGGAATATCAATTCTACATCTGTTCAGAAGCTAAATTAGGGAAGGGAGAGACTTTTAGGAGTGAAATGTATTAGAAAGTTATTGTTATAGATGAGAAATAATACTAAACTCCAGAGGAAGGTGAGTGGGTAGAGAGAAGGTGAGGTTATGTGAGAGGCTGCAGAGGTAGCATCAATAAGACAATAAATGATAATGACTCCTTCTATGGTGAGAATTTGGGTATCTTAAAGTAGTGGCACTTTTGACAGAAGTAGGTTAAGTTATAGAGTCAAGCACTTAGGGGAGAATATAATGAGTTTAGTTTTGGACATTGTAGAGATGTCTATAAGTCATCTAGGTGGATGGAGTTATATGATTGGGACTCAGGAAAAAGATGAAAATTAGTTATGTTAATTTGTTCTGGACATTATATTAGATGATTCAAATACAGACTAGTTTTATAGATAGAGAGATAGATAGATATAGATATGGATGCATAGATGGCTCAGTGAATAGAACACTGGGCTTGGGGTCAGGAGGATGGAAATCCCACCTTTCTGAACTGTGATTGACTCGAGGGTCGTCCTGATTCATATCTGGCCATTGAAACCAATTCATGTAATTGTCTTGGTATAACTTGCTTGATGTCACAATCTCCTTAGAGAATGAAAGATGAGCATCTTTATCATCATCATCATCATTTATGTATATATCTATCTATCTCTATCTATTTATCTATGTATCCTATATATAAATATATATATATATATACATATATGTATATATATATATATATATATATATATATATATATATATATATATTAAACAGTGTTTGTATGTAGATGGGAACAAATAAAATACCAAGAATGATCATGTTGAGAAATGGGTTCATGACCCAACTCTGTGGTAAACTGATAGAGGGTAAGACACAGATGATCATCCTGTAATGGACACTGAGAAGACTCAGCCAAAGAAAAGAGCATTGTCATGAAAACCCAGGGAATAGGAAAGTATCCAGAAAGGACAGCTAGTAATATCAAATACTGAAGAAAAAACCAAAAAAAGAGAACTGAAAAATTCCATATATGACAACCATGCATAATTCTTTCTTAGTCCATGGTATAAAAATTATGTTTGAAAGATAGACATAAACAAAAGCAGCACTGAATTGAGAGATGAAATCAAACTTTGTCCAATCCACATAGCTTTTTGGCCTGAGGTAAGTGTTTTTTCTGCATTTCACTTTAATCATCTGTAAACAAAGGGACTGCCCTGATGGATTTATGAGGAAATTGTTTCAAACCTTTAAAGAAAATTAGAACTCATATAACAAAAATTATTTTTACCTTATTTGTACCATTTGTACCATTATTTTTGTACAAATGATGTTTTTATACATTATTAAAATATTCTTGTTTAAGAGTAAACATAATACCCCCTCCCCCCAAAAAATTGACCCTCATGAGCAATAAAGGAAAGAGTAAAAAATTAAAATTAAGATTAAAAAATAATAATAATAGTGGCAGCTAAGAGGCATATCAGATGGAGAACCAGCCCTGGAGTCCAGAGCACCCGAGCCCAAATCCAGCTCCAGACACCCAACAATCACCCAACTGTGCAACCCTGGACAAGCCACCCCAACCCCACTGCCCTGCAAAACCCCCTCCAAAAAAACAAATAAAATAATAATAATAATAATAATAATAATAATAATAGTAGGGGTGGCCAGGTGGCACTGTGGACAGAGCACCAGCCCTGGAGGTCAGGCGCACTGAGGTCCAAATCCAGCCTCAATCACCCAACAATCACCTAGCTATGCAACCCCAGGCAAACCATCCAACCCCATCCACCCTGCAACCCCCCCCCCAAAAATAATAATAATAAAAAATGTGCTTCAATCTGTGTTTCAACACCACCACCTCTATTGCAGGTAGGTCACATTCTTTAGGATAAGTCCATCACAAAAGCTACTTCCATAATTTTCCACTGTTGCCATTGCTGATTGCAACTCCCTCCATTTGTACTTCCCTACTGCCATACACTCTATTTTTCTCTTTCCTTTCATTCTGTCCCTCTTCTTAAATGTGCTATAGGTTAGCTGACTGGCACAGCAGACTAGTCACCAGCCCTGGGGCCAAGAGGCCCCAAGCCACATACCACCCCTAAGGCCCAGCAACCACCTGGCCCTGTGGTCCCAAGCAGGCCATCCAATCCCAATCCCTTGCAAGAAGTGAGAAAGAAAATGTGTTAGATCTGACCACTGTCCCTCACGGTCCACCCTCACATTCTCCTTCCCATCCCCCTGGCCCCTTCTCTCCTTCTTATTCTAGATGTCTATACTCCATTGAATATATATGCTGTTTCCTCTCCGAGTCACCTCTGGTGAGAGCAAAGGTTCATTCATTTCCCCCTCGCCTTTCCCACATCCATATAATTGCAATAGCTCTTTGTAATAAAAAAAAAATCTTGTTATATGAAATATCTTAGCCTATTCTACCTCTCCTTTCTCTCACTGCCTTTTAGCCATTGACTCCATTTTTACAATACATTATATTTTCAAACTCAACTCTCTCCTGTGCTTCATCCATAAAAGGTCCTTCTACCTGCTCTATAAATGAGAAGTTTCCTATGAGTATTGTCAGTATCATTTTTCTATGCCAGAATACATGTAGTTCATCATCATTAAGTCCCTCATATTTTACCTTTTTCCTCCATTATCTATGCTTGACCTGAGTCCTGTACCTGAAGATCAAACTTTCTGTTCAGCTCTGGCCATTCCAGCAGGAACATTTAAATTCCCCTGGTTCATTGAAAGTCCATCTTTTTCCCTGAAAGAGGATGTTCAGTTTTGCTGGGTAATTGATTCTGGGTTGCATTCCAAGCTCTTTTGTCTTCTGGAATATTACATTCCAAGACCTAGGAGCCTTTAATGTAGTTGCTGCTGAGTCCTGTGTGATCCTGACTGACGCTCCATGATATTTGAATTGTGTCCTTCTGTTTATAATATTTTTTCTTTGACTTGGGAGTTCTGGAACTTGGCTATAATATCCCTGAGTGGTTGTTTTTTTTTTTTTTGGATCTCTTTCCAGAGGAGATTGGTGGATATTCTCAATTTCTATTTTGCCCTCTGCTTCTAGGATATCTGGGCAATTTTCCTGTAGGAATTCTTTAAAAATGATGTCAAGGCTCTTTTTCTGATCATGACTTTCAGGTATTCCAATATTTTTTTTAGGTTTTTGCAAGGCAAATGGGGTTATAAGTGGCTTGCCCAAGGCTACACAGCTAGGTAATTATTAAGTGTCTGAGACCGGATTTGAACCCAGGTACTCCTGACTTCCAGGCCGGCGCTTTATCCACTACGCCACCTAGCCATCCCTTATTCCAATAATTCTTAAATGATCTTTCTGGAATCTGTTTTTGAGATCAGTAGCTTTTTTTTCAATGAGGCGTTTCACATTTTCTTCTAATTTTTCATTCTTTTGATTTTGAAGTATTGTGTCCTGACTTCTCATAAGTCAACAGTTTCCTTCAGCTCCATTCTAGATCTGAAGGATTTGTTTTTCTCAGAGAGTTTTCTTATCTCTTTTTGTATCTGGCCAATTCTGCTTTTTAAAGCATTCTACTCATCAATAACTTTTTTAACTGTTTTATCCATTTGGTCTAAGCTTGTTTTCAACATGTTATTTATTTTTCACCATTTTTTTTGGATCTCCTTGACTAAGCTGTTGACTTATTTTTCATGTTTTTCCTGCATCTCTTTCAATTCTTTTCCCAATTTTTCTTCTATCTCCCTCACTTGATTTTCAAAATCTTTATTGATCTCTGTCATAGCCTGAGCCCAATTTCTGTTTTTCTTGGACCCTTTAGATGTAGGAGCTTGAACTTCCTCATCTTCTGACTGAGTATTTTGATCATTCTTGGGATCATAGACAAAGTATTTCTCAATGGTGTTCCTCTTTTTTCTCTGTTTACTTATTTCCCCAGCCTGTGCCTAGTCTTCGGGTGCTTCCTGAGCTTTTAAGTATTATTGGGACACCCCCACACAAGGATCTCAGTGTGCAAAGCACTGTCCTACCTCCTGGTCCATGAATGACCACAAGTGTACCCCTCTGCCACGAGGTTGAAGTGGGGGGGGGGTCTGCTGTTCTATGGGGGACCTAGACTGCAATCAGGAACTGAATGTGGTCAGAGCCCCAGAGTCTCGTTCAGAGGACTGACCTCGGAAGTCTCTCTCCACTCCCCTACCTAGGCTGAGTACTCAATCCTGAGGGCTCCTACTTACCAACTTCACCTGGATCTGGCCTGCTGTGGCCATGATGCTCACTGAGTGCCCTGCAGGCTGGACTTCACAAGCTTGCTCTGGCAGAGGTCCCCCACTGATTTTTCAAGTTGTGCCCAGTGCTTGCCAGGGTGTAGGTCAGGAAACTGCCCCCACTGTCATCACAAAAATTATTTTCAAAAATTAAGAAAGCAAGCACTTGACCATATTGTTTTTATGAAACAAAGTTCTAATTCCTAAACCAGGAAAGTATAAGGTACAGAAATGGAAGTATGAATATGAATATCATTTCAAAAATGTTTAATATAATCCTGTTCAGCATATTTCAGTCATTTAATCAAAGAATTCATCACCAAGTTTGATTTATACAAGGAAGGTAAGTATGGTTTGACATAATAAAACCAATAAATCCAATAAAACCAAAAAATATAATTATATTAAGAAGGAGGGGACTATTTTATTCTTGTCCTTGTATTTGAAATACCTAAAGAAATGGTCAGGACATTGTAGAAATTTAATAAATGGTTTTTGAATGAATAAGGGAATCACATCAGTGATTATAAGAGATAGAAAAGAGAACATTTCAGGAATGTGAGCCAAATTCAGAGGTAGGAGAGTAGCGCCATTTGGTTATAACATAGAATGCCTGAGAAAGGATAATCAGAAATTATCCTTGGTAGATAGGAATTTTATTGTGAAGAACACTGAATGCCAAGATAAGGAGTTATTATTTTACCTTAATGGACATAAAGAGACAATGAAAGTGTTGGGATAGGAAAAATAATAAAGTTATATTTTTTGTTTGGGAATATTATTTGAGCAGATATATCAGACAATGGATTCAATAAAAAAGAGAATGGAATACTAGAGTCCAGTTTGAACATGGGCAGGAAGCTGGGAGAGTGGTGATAATGAAGTGAATAAAAATTGTAGTTTATAAAATATTGACTGTATGAGTCAAGGGGTTACAGATGCATTGAATGTTGTAAAAGTTTAAATAATATAAGAGTTTAAAACTGGATAGGGAAGAGAAGATGGCTGTTATGGGGAGGGTAGAGCAGGATGACTCAGAGTTTACAAATCTTGGTAAGAAAAGTATTATCAGAGGGACCAACCAGCAGGCTATTGCAGCAGAAAAGGTTTGAGAAAAAGAGGATCTGCATCAGGTTGGTGGCACCATAAGAGACAAGAAGGCAATATGCTCAAGAGATATTATAGAGGTATGATCAATAGCCCTTGGCATAATATGTGTCCATCATAAACTTATAGATACTAATAGTAAACTTTTAAAGTTTTTTCTTCCTTAAGTATCACAATTTAATATTCTAACATACTTTAACTTTCATTCAAATAGTCTATTATTTACTATAGTATGTATATGTCATGCTGAAATGTCCTTTGTTATTTGAGGTCAAAGGCATGCTATAACTTTCTATTCCTGGCAGTTCAAGTTGTATTCTTAAATGATTATCCATTATATAGTAGGAAGTTTTAACAGAATTGCTCTCACTATACAACAGCTATATTTCTATTTACTTACAATCTGATACAAATACTTCCATTGGGACTGCATCTTATAATTTGGCCCTAAGATTAAGGTGTAGAAATTTAGTTTATCCTCTAAAATAGAGACTTCTCTTTACACAAAATCAATATTGTACTGTATTCTGTTTCATATTAGTAGTTAACTAATGGGCACTTCACAATCTAACCTTCTTGAGAATATTTCTAACTTTTTCATTCCTACTTTGCTTCATTTTAATTTTGCCTCTCTTTCTAAGGAGATTAAGTTTAATCCTCTATTATTTGTGCCTGTGTGTGCATGAAGGGAGACCCATAAACTGTTTTGCTCTAGTGTTCACATTTCCCTTGCTACTATTTCTGACAACTCTAGTTTTCTTCTTACACTCCACTATAATAACTTCGAAAGGTAAAGGATACCAGGAATAAATGAGTGCTGAAATTTATACTCTTAGCAAACTTGGTTCTGATTTTCCCTACCAAGTATCTAAGAAGAAGGGAGCCCAGTGCACTGGGGAACCAATCACAGATAAAATCTGAAAGACATAGAAACAAAAGTTGGAGAGTTTTGTTTGTTTCTTTGTTTTGTGAGGAACAAAAATAAGACCAGCTTTACCTGACCATGGAGGTGCACATTACTAGGTTCTCTAATTAGCTATTCTAATTAGTCAGTCATTACATAGATCCTTAATAATATTTTAAAAATTGAATTTAAGGTATTTTATCAGAAAAAAACACTTTTAAACTTCTAAAGGCACATTTATTACTTTGCTGTTCATGCAGTGATTAATATTTGCTCCCTCTTCTGAACTTTTGATGCACCTCTTTTCTATACCACATACAGTACTTTATCATATATGAATTTATATTATGTTAACTTTCCATGAATCTAACTTCTAAAAATCATTTACTCATTATCTCATAGGAGTAATACTGAATTCTGTGGTAGGTTAAGAAATGATGATTTGTTTATTTGTTTGATTGTTATTAGGGAGCAAAGGGGGAGGATCACAGTTACCCATTAGAAAAATATTTCTATTTGTCTTCTTTTTTCCCATGCAAAGATGATTATGGGATGGCATATAAGGGGAAAGATAAAAAGATCAATCAATTAAGAACTAGTTCAAAGGTGCTAGTTACTGTGCTTAGTGCTGGTGATATAAAGAAAGGAAGCAAAAATCCTTATTTTCAAAGAGCTTACATTGTCTTTTTTTTATTGCCTTGTGACTTTTCACTTCTTTTATTTGTTCCAAATAGTGAATGATTATGCTCAAACTGAAAAAAGCTGTGATTTAAACAATTCTATTTTCTCCTAAAGCATTTCTTTTGAAGACTTAGATCAAGTAACCTTCACACCTACCCCCAGTCACAAAGTTCTTAGAAACTTTGGTATTGACTGCTGTAGGATCAGAAATCTTGGCAGCATTTCCCTTAGTGAATTTAGCAGCTTAGAATCACTGAGCATGGGAGAGTTGTATTTTTTCAGCTGGGTTCCGTGAGAACCCAGAAAGAATCATATCCTTCATTAGGTCTTCAAGATTCTTAGCCAAAGAAAAAGAGTAGTCAAATTGAAAGGGAAAACAATAAGTATTAGTGTGCTAGGGAAGACTTCCTGGGCTTTTAACAAATATAGCTTGTTAGGATACAGATTAGAATTTTCTTAATTTTTAGACTTGCTAATAGTATACAATCTATCAGTGATGTTCTCCTACATAAGAAATGGAAGAATAAGAATTACTGAAGTTCAGGGTTGCTACACTGGACAATTAATTTCACAGTGGTAACTGAGTGGTAATCAGGCTCAGTGGTATAAGGACCTGGACATTTAGTTCTCACTTTGAGGCCTAAATATTTGGCAGTAGGCTTGAGAACAGTGAGTTTAAAGGTGAAATTTTTAAGACCTGTCAGTTAAATGGTCTTGGTTCTGAGGATCCTGGATTTGGAAGGAAAGTTTGCTGCCCAGGACCTTAATGGGCTCTTCAGGCAATGAAGATTTTGACATTGTTGTTTTCTTTGTATGCCCTTTTCGTTATGGTTCTTAACAAAACACGTGTTTCTCAGAAACTTGGAGTCAGACTCTTTCACAAGTATCTTTGTGATCTGGGTTTCTTGTTGCCAATACTATGCCACTTATAGCCTTGCATATGGGCTATGATTCTTAGATTTTGCCATTTTTACTTTTCCATTTTGTTCCTAGGCAGCAGAGACCACTATTTTAGACCACTATTTAGAAAGAAGAAACTTTAGAAAGAAGAAAAGAAAATAAATTTGCATATACTGAAATTACAAAAGAATAAAGACAAATGATAACGAAGTTCATTAGAAAATAGTTTGAGACAGTTTAATTATAATTGGAAAAATCAGGAAAGAAAGAAGGCAGTAGTGATGGAACTCCATATTGAAGGAAGAGAATTGATTTTTTTCCCATTTTTTTATTTCTTTGATTTTCAAAATTTCTAATTTTGAGAACAGTTGGGATATTTTGAATTGTTCTTTCTCTACTTCTTTAAAGTTGCATGCTAAATGCATTAATTTATTGCTATTTTTCTCTTTTGTTGATGTAGGTTAGGAATATAAGGTAAGATCAATATTGATTGCATTGCAAATTTTTTACTATGTTTCTAAGAAGTGTTTCTTAAGGTTATTTTATTCAATATCTTTTAATTTTTGAATACTTTATACAAAAAATTGATTACAACTTGTTGATTATAATTTTATTGCATTTTGGACAATAAAACATATGAGTAATATTTCTGCTTTTCAGAATTTGTTCTGAATGAGTTTTTGAGGCCTTAACGAAAGATTAAATTTTTGTGGTGATATCATGCAAAGCTGAGAATTAGGCACAATTCCTTTGATACAAGAAGATTATAATATGATAGCTCTAATGTCTAATTGCCTCACATCCTGGGCTAGCTCCAGTTGTCCTGATTCTTATTTGTTGGATGGAGATGACTGGAGGAGAAAGTGAGACTGGTGACTTAGCATAGCTCCCCTCATTCTATTCTAATTCATGTGCTTGTCATGGTATCATCTCCCTTATGTCATGTTCTTTTTAGAAAATGAAGGACAAAAACATTATATATTATATTTTCCTCCATCATTTTATTGCATAGTTTATTCAATTCATATTTAGTTTCAATGGTAAAATAGCATTTTTTCTTATATTTCCAAAGAAAAAGAAGGTGGAAAAAGAAAGGTAATATGATGAACTCTCAAAATTTTCTATTACAATATACTTTACTACTGCTTTCTCCTTCTTCTTGTTAGTCAGCCCAGATCCAGAACATTGCTAATTTATTTGCTTTCTGCTTCCATGTACTTCCTTTTTTATATGTAAGAAAATTTTGCTTCAGCCTCTATGTGTGTGTACATCTGTGTTCATCTCTCCTTTTTTCTGACTAAGATGAGTAAGGTTCAGAAAATGTCTATATCTATGTGTGTTTATTATTATATTGATATAATATAGTAATGGTAAGTTCTTCCCTTCATTTCCTCAGTCTTCTACTGGAAGCAAATTAGAAAATGGCAGAAACTAGGCATAGACTAGCATCTCACAGTCTATACTAAAATAAGCTCAAAATGGATACAGGATTTAGAGAAAAAGGTGATATACCATATAAGAGAACAAGAGATAGTTTATTTGTATGGAAAGGGGAGGAGTCTATGACCCAATTGTCTCCAGCTTTCTTGCTCTTAGAAATAAAATATGATCTAAGAACACTGGTAAGTTGAGAAAGAAAGATGAATTTGTATAAACTAGTGACCAAATAAGTGAACTAGGTGAAGACAATAATTATTAATCATGCTAGTAATTATTTGATTACTTAGTCTCAAGAATAGCAATCATTTTTTTATTAAAATATTTAATTTTTAATTCAATTTATTTCAATAAATTATTGTGAAAAATTATTCCAGAATAATCCATCTCTGAGTCTGTATCAAGATATGGCAATGAACCTGGGTTCTCAAAAGTTAGACCAGCAGTTTACACATAACATGCTGGAAATGTCTTAAGAACCCATGAACAGAATATATTTGATTTTGGAGAAATAGTCTAGCTATAATGCAATGAGAATCATCACTAGAAGAATGTCACCAAGTGATGAAACATGGAAAGTATGAAATAATCCTTAAGTTTATGAGAATACGAATTTTTAAACAACTTATAAGCTTAACAATTGTTAATATAAATGCTAGCTTCTTTGACAATAACCAGATTTGCATTCTACTAGATAAAAGAGAATACTTGTAAAAATCATTTAATTCCTTAGAGCCAAATGAAGTCACAAAGGTTTCCACCCAGCAGTATAGCTCTCACTATATGGCAAGATGATACCTTGAAATAAATAAAATATTAATTTGACAATCTTGTGGTTCTCAATATTAATAAAGAAATAAAATTTAAAAGTATAGATTTCTGACAGGGATTTGAGGTGATATGGATGACATTCAATGTAGAATCAGAAGAAAAAGATTCCTTATAGAGAATAGAATTCTCCATCTGATGGTGTTTGTAGATGATCTAGTGCTAGAATGCTGAAGAATTTCCTTCATTAAATCCAAATTCTTCATAAATCAAGAGTCCAAAACCTAATTATCCACACAGGGAAATCCAAATAGATATCAAATGTTTATTTTCCATATTCAGCTTAACAGAAAACACAAAGTATTTAAAAATCAGTATACATGGATACTTTACACATAGACATCACCAGATGGTCAATATAGAAATTAGATTGAAGCTGAATGTGGATCTTATCATGAACTTATTATTACAAAATCTAGACAAATGTGGAAGAAAGAATGGAAAACAATTAGACTATATAAGTATGACCTAAATAGTATCCCTTATGAAGTTGAAGTGATGAATCAATTTAAAGATTAGATTTGGTAGATAGAGTGACTCAAGAACTGTGGACCAAGATTCACTATTTTGCACAGTAAACAACAGCAAAAACATAAAGAAGAGCAAGAAAGTAATATGACTATCTTATGAGGATTTACAAATAATTGGGACAAAAAAGAGGAGGATATAAGAAGAAAGGGAAAGATATTGCTAAGGAAATACAGAATTACAGAGAATAAAAACAAGACTTTCTTAAATGATCGATGCAGATAAACTTAGCCTGAGGTATCAGCTTTCAAGAATCTGTAGTCAAACTCTATGTCACAATACATTCTGAGAGAAGGAATTTAATTTAAAAAATTTCAAATAAATGAAATCCCAGAGATTTTATTACAGACTAATTAGTGTTAAAGTTTCAATTTATCAAAATTAATTCCATACAAAGTTAAAAATAGTTCCCTCAACATATGCTTATTTCATGAAGGAAACTATGTTTTAATTGAGCATAGTTACATTAAAGTGATAAAGTAATTTATTTAGATATAATTCAAAAATAAATGCAATTGAGTCCCACTATTTATCAAATAATTTCAGCAATTTGCTAATTTTTTTCATACTTGTATCTCAAGGGAGTTATAAGTTTATTCTTGAATTTAAATCCCCCCAAATGGTGAAATACATATTTTAAATTACTTCATTCCCTGGATTGGTTACCAATTGTATCTCTAATTTGATTTGGATGTTAAATAGTTGTTCCTCATTCATTTCTCAATGCTCTCATCACTACATTGTAATTTGACCATGACACTTTGATTAATGAATACTCTGGGGAAAATATATTTTGAAATAAAGATTTTTTTAACTATATGACTTGAATTTAGACATCTTGATCTCAGAGGCATAAGAGATTAAAAAAATTAAAGAAAACACAATCCCTACCTTTATTTGACTTGAAGTCATGTACAATGTATATTACATTCAAAGATAACCATTATATTAGATGCTAAATAATGACTAATTTAGACATTTCAAATGGGGAAAGCTCCCTAATGACAAGGGAATAAAGAAAAGCTTCAGAGAAGAGATAGTGCTAAGTTAGACTTGGAAAGAAAGGACAAGGGAGAGAACATACATACTGTCTACCAAAAAGGATAACAAACGTTCAGATGTGCTTAATGTCAATAGTGGTACTAATGGAGTAAGAGAGGAAGGAGGAATGAAGAATGAAAATTACGATATTTTTGAGGAGTACAGAATATGTCATTAGGAAATACTATGATAAAAGGCCAGGAAGGTAGGCAAGCACATTATAAAAGGCATTCAAAAGAGATTGAATTTGATTCTTTAGGCAGTCTGGTATAATGGAAAAGATTGCTCAAAAGAGTAATATGACAAGATCTGAGAGATTGAGGATATTTTTAGGATGAAATGAGAAACCTGCTTGAACCAATATAAAAAGAGAAAGGGAAAGGGAAGGAATAAAAGACATAGATAGAGAGACAGAAATAGAGACTGAAACAGGCAGAAAAAGACAGAAATGGAGACATATAGAGACAGCATCTTAATTTGATAGTGTCTTAAACCAACTGCTGAATCTGACTCATACATCAAGGAAAAGTTTAGTTTTTTTGCTATGTGCATACCAGATAAGAAATTTTTTTAAAATATTAAAGCCCATGGGGAGATTTCATTAGCCAAGTACCCTGTATATGGTCATAAAAGCTAGGTTTGGCAAATTCCCAAAACCAAATGCAATTATTGTCTTTTAGAAAGCTAGTGAACATATATTATACATATATATTTGCACATATATGTACATACATACATGCATGAATACATAGATTTGCATACATAGAAGAGGCTTAGTAAATTTTTGTTGATGAATTAATGCCAATGTTTCCTTCATTTTCTATCTCTTATAAAAGACTGTATAACTGAAATGCTTGCTCTTTATTACTGTGAAAAATGTGCAGAGAAGTAGTCACCTATTTCTTGACCTTTGAAAAATTGGTCTACATATATTTTAATGACTGAGGATGATATGACACAAAACTGACATTGTCACAGAGCACACTCAACACTCCTCCCTCACAAGTCCCACAGAGAAATACAAGCTCATTTTTTGTATTATCCTGTATGTCACAGAATTTTCCTTGTGCTAACTTAAGGAAACCTCCAAGAATTCTGTATCTTAGAAAAATTCTAAAAAGCATGTCATATAAATCTTTTTCTATGAGCTAGAATCTAGAATTTTGCCTCTAACTAGGCATATCTCTTATATATGAATTCTTGCATATTCAATTTAGTCAAATATTATAATATTATTAAATCTTCCATATTATTTCATAACAATCTTCTAATTCTATTTGTAGTTGTACTAATATTCAAACTGATGATGACTTCAATTTTGGTATAGATGATTCTCACAAGTAGGTGAAAAGATAGACATAAAAATGGTAATTGTTAACGTTTTCTCAGCAACTTTTTAAAATAAAGAATAAGATATTTTTCCATTCCTCTGACATACTCCTATTCTTTAAATGCTTACACACCTATTCTTCAGTGCTTGCCAAATTCTGTCTCATTAGCCACAAATCCCCAGCATATATATAATAATATGTGTATATATATATATATATATATATATATATATATATATATTTGATCAATTATAAGTACTTTTGTCATCTTAATTCCCTTTATTTAGGTTTCTAACCTTCCTATAATCTGCAGTCTTTGATTATGAACAATGTTTTAATAATCATTACAGATCTTTTCCATTTTTCTGCTAGCTTTTCTCCTATTTTATACTAAAATACCCTTCAAGATGACTTCCCTTAGTCTATCTCTTGCAAAGTTTAAGTGGATTTTTATCCTCTATTGCTTTATGAGACAATGTTGCTCATAATTATCCATGATCATTCTTGCTAGGATTTTAAAAAACAGAATGTTTGAAAGATTATTTCCAATAAATATCTCCCATTCAAATATCAAAACACTCAAGATTCTTTAAAATACTCATGTTAAACTGTACACTCTAATAGCAACATGGGGGTGATGTTCAACCTTGATGGATTTGCTCGTTCCATCAGTGCAACAATCAGGGACAATTTTGGGCTGTCTGCAATGGAGAATACCATCTGTATCCAGAAAAAAAAGCCATGGAGTTTGAACAAAGTTCAAGGACTTTCCCCTTTAATTTAGAAAAAACACCAAATATCTTATTGTCTGATCTTGTTATTTCTTATATTTTTATTTCTTCCTTAAGGCTATGATTTATCTCTCATCACACTCAATTTTGATCAATGTACAACATGGAAACAAAGTAAAGACTAACAAATTGCTTTCCATGGGGGGGGGGGAGTCAAGATTGGGGGGAAAATTGTAAAACTCAAATAAAATCTTTAATAAAAAGAAAAAATAATCATGTTAAAATGCTCTTCAGATGGTAAATCATAAAAAGGCTATGAATAAAAAAGATATTTTCACCAAAGCTATCTATCACTTTGGTTGAGGAGATCTAAAACCAATTGCAAGTTAAAAAGACAATATGAAGAACGAGTATTCAGATGTGTATGCCTTTTTGCTGATTACATCAACTCTTGTTATACTTCAGAGCTTCCTGAAAGCAATCTGTAGTC
The DNA here is from genome assembly GCF_037893015.1 of Macrotis lagotis. Classification (NCBI taxonomy): domain Eukaryota; kingdom Metazoa; phylum Chordata; class Mammalia; order Peramelemorphia; family Peramelidae; genus Macrotis; species Macrotis lagotis. The sequence continues at coordinate 209,331,254 of NC_133663.1, forward strand.
ACTCAAAAGACCAGACTGGCTTTATTATCCACATAATAAGCACCAAAGTAAAGGTCAGATGCACATTTGCCAGATTTTGACATACACTTAAATGGCAGACCCATAGAGTATGCCATCAGTTTGCATGTCTGAAAAAAATCATTTATGCAGACCATAACGTGGTCCAACAATTGAACAAGAGGAAGAGAGCAGGCTGAAATGCTTATGGTAAAAGCGCCTTCATTTACCCTAAGTTTAACATGGAAACCCAAGGACCGTCTTTTTAGTACCAACACTCTGCCAGAGTTGCAGTATGGCAGAAAGCCAGAGTACAATTGTCTCCAAAGAATTAAAAATGAATATCCCTTGAGGGTAATGAAGAGGAACATGGTGAATGTGTGCCATATGCCACATATAAACAATAAAAAAAAACTTCAAAGAAGAATAGATAGAAATAATATGTATCATAAAAAAAACACATAATAAGAAAAGAGAGATGATCCTGTTGTGAAAGTGAGGAATACTAGACAGCTAGAATACTTCACTGGAGCTCCTATCTTGTTAGAATATAGAGAGAAAAGCTTCCAAGAAGGTGGGAAGATTTCTTGTACCTAACTTATGGAAGCACAATGTGGGGCAGGGCAGGAACATCAAAGGGTTTTGATCAGCATCATTGGAAGGAACTTCTATATCTGTAAAATTGTAGATATCCTTCAGAGTATTTGGAATATTTGCGTCTCTGAATGAAAAAAACAAGGTCATATGGAATCAAAAAAGAATTTTAGAAAAATTTGACAAATCATCTGAACTTCATTAAGGTTTATTTCAGTTCATATTCTAGGCATAGAGTCTGGCAAGTTTTTATTTTATACAAATCAATGCATCTTTAATCATGATGCTAACAACCACACAACCATACAAGCATACAACCATATAAAATGCTGTTCATTATTAGCATTATTATCCAGTTCATGGTTTTATTATGCTGCAGAGGGAAAGGACTTCACTTTCTATCATTAAGTCAGGAGTGTTTTTCATCAGTAAACAAGATATTCAGACATTGTTATTCTGGCTAAACTCACAGGAAACTCTATGACGACATAGGGCCCTTTAAGCAGATTGCTTATTAGCAGAAACAAGAGAACATCTCTTTTTGTTTTCCTACTAGGTTTCTTTGTATTTAAAAAAAATAGTAAAATTTCCTGATTTATGATAGTAAATCAATTCTGTGATTCAAGAATAAAACTATATTACCATGGAGTTGACCAGATACCTAGCAGCACATTATTTTGTAACTGGGATAGAAAATAGTCACATGAAGAAATGGCTTGAAACAGAGTGCATGTACTGGTGGAAAAAAAATAAAACAAGTGATGTATAGACCTCTAATTGATAGGGGTAGAGTTCCTGATTGTCCAATTATCCTCTGCCCAATAGTTGCATATGTCAAATTACTTCAACAGTGATTATAAAGATTATACTACCATATTTAGTATGATTCCATCAACAACTTTAAAAAATTAGTTTTATTGGGAAAGTCATTTAACCCCACTGCTTTGTAAAAGAAATACTTTAAAAATTTAGTTTTATCTGACTTTAATTTATTTTAGGAGTAGAAAATGTTTGTTATTTTGAGTTCTCCAAGTAAACTCTTTAGGGAAATTCTTATGTCATCATATTTCACATCATGAAGAAATGATGGATGCCCTCATACCCTTGCATGTGAGTTTTCCATTAAGACTTACCTGTATCTCATTAAAAAAAAACACTGATTCACAATGAATAATATTCAATACAATAATTCAACTATCCATAAATTTAAATATTAAGAACATTAGCATTTTAAGACAAATAAAAATGTGAACTTAAAGGAGAGTTATTACCTTCTAATTGAGTTACAAACCCACTGAATTGGGAATTAATAATGGAATAAAGAGTTTATTCCAAATAACAAAATTTAGCTTCTTATAATTGCTAAGACATACAAAATCTAAGTCCTTAAAGGCATTTTCTCAATTATATTATTTGCATGCTTTATTTTATTTTATTCTGAATTTGGGAAATAAAAGTAGCAGTTCCATAATATAGTAGAATAGAAAAAATAAAGATTACAAACAAAAATGCAAATCTATTATGTACAACTTCCTATTCCTTTTAAATCTATGCATCGGTTTTCATGTAACTTTCTTTTTCTCTTTTTCTTCCTTCCTTCTTCAGTCCCCTCCCCACCCTAGAGATTGCTAACATTAGACACAAGTGTGGGTGTTTGTACGTGTAAAATCATTCTCTTTAGCAGTTCTTTTTCTGAGAGAGAATATTGTCCTCCTTTTATGTAATTTGACTTGTTTTAAACATCAGTGACATGTCATTCTATTTTATATTATCTTCATGCAAATAGATTTTCAACACTTAAATTTATACATGAACAGTAAATAGCAAGGCAAAATGCATAAGGCTGCAAGACCAAGAATCAGAAGTCTTAGATTTAAAACCTAATTAGCTTCATAAGAATGGGCATATCACTTAACCTCTCACAACCTTAGTTTTCTCATAAGTAAAAATAACTGCATCACTTTCAATTAAAAAAAACCAAAAATAATCAATGAGTATTCATAAAAGACCTCTGTGACAGTCATTATGCTAAATCCTGGAAGTACAAAGATAAAAATGAAAGAATCACTGAGCTCAAGTGCCTTACAATTCATTAGGAGAGAATATGAACAATAAGTGAAAATGTATATACAAGGTATGTATAAAAGAGGTATAATGTGATTTTTGTGGGGAAGGGTACTTCAAGGGCTTATTATGAGGAAAAGTATTTTGTAAATCTTAAAGGTCTGTAAAATATAAATTATTATTGATTCATCAAAAATTCAATATGAGGTACTTAATAAATCAACACAACCTGCAATACAACATTCCTTACCCACACAGTGGAAAAATTATTAACTTCATTGAAAATTGTTTTTCCTGTTAAATGAATGTTCTATTAAGAAAAATAGCTCTCCCCATATACATAGAAGATCTCACTACCATGATCTGATTCTTCAATATTATTTTTTTTAAATTAAGTTTAAAGCTCAGAAATTCAAGACCAATGTAGGGTAATTCCAATAGGTGGAGTAATAGTAAAGCAAATATTCAGCCTTGGCCGTGTCTGTCTCTGTGTGCGTGTGTGTGTGTGTGTGTGTGTGTGTGTGTGTGTGTGTGTAACCATTGTTATCTTGGGCTGAAATTTGCATTAATCAGTTGAAGCTAATATTAGATAGGAGTTAAAAATCATCTCTCTATATAAACCATTGTTCTAGAGAGTAAATGCATTGCTTTAAGATAAAAATGAAAATCCATTTAGTCTTCAAATCTCAGTCTGTTTTCTCCTCTCTGTTTCCAGAATTATGGTCTCTTGCAGCTCAAATATTTAAGAGAAAGAAATTTAAGAGACTACCTCATCAGTGGCACCAAATTTGACAAAGAAATCCTGAGCGATGCCTTAGGGGAATCAGAGAGCATAGACTCTAGCAATTTCAACCTTGATATTAGGGTCATTTGAGATTTGAGAGACAAGCTTGTCTAATGATGTCATGCCCTTGCCAACCAACACTTCCTTAGCATGGCCAAAACCTTCACTATCTTGGACAGGAGCACTACTGAAAAGCTCTTTTGCCTAGCAGTGGGACCAAAGAGATGAAATGGGTACTGTTTTAGAATCTAGTTAAACTTCTCTTGAGATCACATTAAACTGTCACAATCAAGTGATCTGTCAAATATGTGTTTGTGCAATCCATACATTAATTATCCATAGCTCAATATCCAACTGAAAACTAAGAAGGGTTTTTGTAATTCATTCTAACGTGGGTTGGCAGGCTTAAAAATCCATTATTTAACTATTGAAGTTGGATTTGCATTAGCAGGCTCCTGCCAGGCAACAATACTACTCTCTACCCTGAAGAGAAATTTTTACCCCCTGAACTCTGGACACAAAGCTTTGCACAGAGCTACTTGAGAATTCTAGCCCAGTACAGGGAATAATGTAGACAGCCAAAAATGGAAGCCCCTGGGATTGCTTCCAGAATGAACATCAATACACAGGCGCTCATTCTGGGTAATTGCACTCATTCTAGGTTAACCTGGAGATTGCTCCAGGTCACTGAAATATTCGTGTTTGGAAACAGAGACAATTGAAGATCACCTTGGGTATCAAACAAGTATTCACCCCACTATGACCAAGAAGAGCATACCCGAAAAAGCAGATTATTCACAACATTCATGTCTACTGGAGTTATACTGTTCTTAGATAATGGTAGCTACATATGCATGAAGATAAAACATATATAAAATTTCACTTATACTCACCAAATTGTTACCAAAAAAAATAAAATCATGCAGCATGAGCAATCAACTTCATGGATTCTACTTTATAATTTATACAATGTAAACTACATGAAATAATCTTTTAAATTATAAAATACAATGTATGTAAGGATGGGGCTGATATTATTTATAAATTTTCATCAAATAAACAGATACACAGTAATTTCAATTTGGGTACTCACACCTCATCAGTACCTTCTGCTCTGGGATCCCTGCTGAATGAAGTGTGAAATAGAGAACTGAGTCTAAAACCTCCATTTCCAGAGAGGAGCTAGTTCAGTGATCTCTTTGTTTTCCACCAAGCTCCATTCTTTCTATCTTCATCATACACCTGTACCAGGTGCATCTCCTCCCCGTCTCCTTTTTCAGTTTTCTTTTGTATGTTGTCTTTTGTTAGTGTGTAAGCTCCTTAAGGGAATAAACTCTCTTTCTTTTTCTACCATAGTGCCTTACAATTGATTAATCTTAATTGATGAATTTTATGAGAAAAGAGCTTTCTAAACTTTAGAATATATATAAATATAAAATATTGAAATGATTAGCACTTTTTAAAACTAAATTTAGGGTTAAATTAGTTACCATGTAATTTGGCAAAACAATTGATAGTTGTGATATAATCATAATTATTTTTTTAATTTATTTATTTTCATCCCCATAAAAATATTTCCAGGTTACAAAATATTTCCAGGTTACAAAATGTCCCTCCACCCTCCCTTCCCACATCTCCCCTCAGCAGGCAACAGTTAGGTTATAGCATTTTACATACATATTTTGTTAAACATATTTACAAATTAGTAATTTTTGGCATGAGGAATTAGGATTATAGGAAAGAGATACATAATAGATAGCCTTCCTTGATCTAGATAGATAGATAGAGAGATAAATATATATATGCATATATACATATACATATACATACATATATACATAGAAATCTTATAAACCTTATAAAAATAATGGAAATTGTTTCACTCTTAATATTGCAGCAGAATATTTTTCCCTAAGCAAAGTTGCCAAAAAAATTCAGAATAATTCAGAAAAAAAGTTTGAAGACCCTTCCCCATTTCACATTTGGTTTAATTAAATACTTTGCAAAATTCTATGTGGCTGAATAAACCTACCTTTGAAATTTTACAAACACAGTTTTTAGTAAAATGGAAGATAATAACCTATTTCTAGATTTTTTTTGCTTTTTATGGATGAAGAAAAAGAAAAGTCAATATTTAATTATAAAGCAAATATTAAAACTGATAAAATATTTACTCAAATATTTCTCTTCTAATCATCTCTATTCTAACAACTCTATGGAAGAAATACAAACAATATTTTTATGTCCATCCTTTGATTAGCTAATATTTTTAGAAAAGGACATCAAAAATTTATGATAGGATTTTCATCAGTTTAATAAGTTATGGACATGTTTATATACTACTATTACGTGTAGGACTTTTTGAATGAGTAAATGCATAAATGAAAAATAACAACTTTATGCCAGATTCTAGGTGCTTTGCAATTTGTTGGGGATACAAATACAAAAGAACATTATCATCTACTCCCATAATATTGCATAGTAATAGAAGACACTTCAACTAGCTCAGAGCCCTCTTACCAGTTTATTAAAGATTATCTATTTTTGTCTTATGAGCAATGTTCTATATGTATCAGAATCTTTAATGTACTTAAAATGAATGTTAAAGTTGTCTCTATAATTTAGTGCAAAACAACCAATAATAACACAGATTAAAACATTATTTAAATGTTTACAATGGTAGAAAGAACTCAGTCAAAGTCTGCACTTTATTACCAGGTATTATAAATCTTTCTTAATATCTCTCATATGTATAGACACTGGACAAGTCACTGAACCTCTAAATACTCCAGCACCTTTTATGTTACATGAATTAGAGAAAAAATATATAGGTCTTCAGAAAGAGTCAATTCCTCAACAGAGCTGATGGAATCATAAGTATAGAAAGAAGCTTTCCTTCTCATCCCCCTCAAATTTTAAATAAAGAAAATAGGTGAGGAGTTAGTAAAATAGCAATGATGAATAAAATAATATTTTTAAGGATGAACAAGAATTACAAGAAAGTAGCATTCAAGGAATAGGCAGCAGAAATTGGCATATGGCAAGGAAAAGGAGAACTATATGGAAGAAGCATATGGAAAGCCGCTATGAGTCCAATGTAATCACGGATGCTGCTTCCAAAAGGAGTTCTCAGTTACAATCAGCAGGACAGCAACATCCTGCATACTTGTGGAGTCATAATGTATAGTCTGTACTTTTCATTCTCTTCTGTCTTTATCTGTTGTAATACAATCTTCCTCTGCTGTACTGTAGCAACAACATGCTTGTAAGATAGAATATCAGCTTTCCATTATAGATCAAATACTGTAGAAACACTGCTAGGCCCAAGGTTTTGGGTCACTGAACCAATTGCTGATCTGTAAAGGATTCATCTATTCTAGGTCCAGGAATGTAATTCAAACCAGGTTTAGTTCTGAGGGGCATGGTCTCTAAGGAGAAGGGGTACTAGGCTACCTCCCCCCCCCAATTCATTTAATTAAACCTATCTGGAAGCCCCAAGGCATAGAGTTCATTTAAAGCTTGAATTTTAACATATTAGTCTTCCTAAAGGGCATGGTGAGTACAAAGGTACTTAACATACCATATGGATTAGAGTTGGGACAAGTCTATATTTTTTACACACAAAAGAAAAGCTAAAAGATTCACAGTATACTTTAAAGGACAATAGAATTCAATGGTGACTTAGAACTACCAGTATAAACTCTTGCAAGGCTGATTCTGAAAAGCAATTTCCAGCACTGTGGATTAAGGAGTATGCATATGCATTTCCTTTTATTTACTGTCTTCTTCAAAGTTCATGAATTCTGGCAAGCCAGGTCACAAATCTTCCTTCCTGTTTTTTGTAAGTGACTATTTTTCTCAATGCAAAAACCTCCCTTGATTGCCAGGCAACTCCATTCATTGTACCCATTCCCAAGTCACAGTCACTTTTAATATCACACTCACCTTAAGGAATTAGAATTAGGAAGGAAGAAGCAAAACTCTCACTCTTTGCAGAAAACATGATGAGAACCCCAACCTTCTGGGAATCTATGAGGTGAGAGAACCCCAAGAAATCATGTAAAAACAATTGGAAACAATTAGCAACTGTAGTAAAGTCTCAGGATATAAAATAAACTCACATAAATCCTCAGTATTTCTATATATTATTAGCAAGATACAGCAATAAGAGCTAGAAAGAGAAATTCCATTTAAAATAACTTCAGACAACATAAAATATTTGGGAGTCTAGCTGCCAAGCTAGACTCAGAAACTATGAAAACAATTATAAAACACTTTTCACACAGATGAAACCAGGTTTAAATAACTGCGAAATTATCAACTGCTCTTGGATAGGTGGAGCTAATATAAAAAAATGACAATTCTACCCAAATTAAACTACTTATTCAGTACCATATCCATCAAACTTCCAAAAAAAATTAATCAAATGAGATAGAAGAAATTTGACTAAATTCATATGGGGAAACAAAAAGTCAAGAATTTAATGAAAATATAATAAAAACTTAATGAAAAAAGTTCAAAAGAAGGTGACTTAGTCTTAACAAATCTAAAATTATATTATAAAGCATCTATCATTAAAAATGTCTGGTACTGACTAAGAAAAAGATTGGTGGATCAGTGGAATAGACTAGATGCCAAAGAGACAGCAGCAAATGATTATAATAATCTGCTGTTTGATAAACCCAAGGTGTACAGCTTCTGGAATAGGAACTCACTCTTCTAGAAAAAGTGTTGGGAAAACTGGAAGACAGTATGGCAGAAACTGGGATTAGATCAACATCTCACATCCTATACCAAGTTAAGATCAAAATGAGTGCAGGATTTAGATATAAAAAGATAATATTATAAGCAAACTAGGAGAACAAGGAATAGGTTTACCTCTTAGATCTATGGAAAGGGGGAACAGTTTATGAGCAAGGAAGAGATAGAGAACATCATAAAAAGCAACCTGGATAATTTTGATTACATTGTGCTTTTGCACAAACAAAACCACTGTAACTAAGATCAAAAGAAATGTAGTAAATTGGGAAATAAATTTTACAACTAATATTTTTGACAAAGAAGTCATTTCTAAAATATATAGAGAGAACTGAATTTATGAAAAAAAAAATCCCCAATTGACAAATGGTCAAAAGATCTGCAAAGACAACTTGTAGATGAGGAAATCAAAGCTATCAATAGTCATATGAAAAATTGCTCTAAATCATTACTGATTAGAGAAATAGAAATTAAAGCATCTCTGAAGTCATACTTCTCAGACTGATCAATATGACCAGAAAGGAGAATGATCGATGTTGGAAGGGATGTGGGAAATCTGAGACACTGATGCATTTCTGGTGAAGTTTTGAACTGTTTTAACCTTTATGAAGAGCAAGTTGGAATTATAACCAAAAGGCAATAAAAATATGCGTACTTTTTGATCCAGCTAGATCATGAAAAAGGGTACAACCATCACTTCTACAAAAAATATTCCTAGCAGTTCTGTTTGTGTTGGTAAAGAGTTGGAAATCTAGTGAATGCCCATCAATCGGGGAATGACTGAACAAATTATGGTATATGTATGTTATGGAACACTATTGTTCTATTAGAAACCAAGAGGGATGGGAATTCAGAGAAGCCTGGAAAGATTTGCATGAATTGATGCTGAGTGAGATGAGCAGGATAAGAAGAACTTTGTATAACATAATAGCAACATGTTGGCGGGGGGGATGATCAATCTTAATGGACTGGCTCAGTACAATAATCAGGGACAACTTTAGGGTATCTATGACAGAGAATACCATCTGTAACCAGAAAAAGAATTGTGGAGTTTAAAACAAAGACCAAAGATTATTACCTTCTTTTTTTTAAAAAAAAAGTTGTTTTATGTACTACATAATTTTGCTATCTCTAACATTTTATTTCTTCCTTAAGGATATGTTTTTTTTCTCTCAACTTATTCAGTTTTGATCAATGCATAACATGGAAACAATATAAAGATTATCAGATTGCCTTCCTGAGTAAATGATTGAACATCACTCTTTTTTTATAGAAATATTTTATTTGTTTTCCAATTATATACAATAGTAGTTTCTACTTCTCAGTTTTTGTAAGGTTTTGAATTTTACAATTTTTCTGCACCCAATCTCTGACCCAGTCAGCTCTCTCACTGTCTTTATCCCTGCCTCTCTTTATCTCTGTCTCAGTCTCTGACTCGACTACCAAACAGTCTTGCCTTGCATTTTGTTATTCACCCTGTCCTAAAGTGGCTGTTGACTCTCCTGGAGGAAGAAAGTTTTAACCTGTTTACTTTGTAATAATTTGATGACCACATGAAGGGACCCACAGAATCTCTCTGGATCTTCTGGGAATCTATGAGGTGAGAGAAACTCTGAGCTAGGCTGTCTTTCCATATCTGGCTAAACTGGACTCTCAGGAAAGCCCTCTCCATTTTCACCCTCTTCCTGGCTCCCTGGCTCTTGGGAATTTGTGGGGGAGAGTGGCTGTGAGGTACAGTGTTGAGAAGATTGTACATTTGGGAGTGTTTGGGCCAACTAGCAGACAACTGGAGATATCTGGGTTGCGGTAGCTGGTTGGGGCCACATGTGGGAGAGGTCTGTTTTAGTTGTGTCCCTATGGAGGTCTGTTGTGTGTCAAACATTAACCGATGAAGGCAGTACTCTGAACATGGCTTGTCTTTGTGAGAACAGGAGTGGGATAGCAGAACAGAGCACAGTCCATACCTCAACTCCATTCATATCTCCTTTCATGTTGCATTGCATTTCTTGACAAATGGTAGAAGCAAAGCAAAGAAATAACTCTGGAAACTGCCTTAAAGGTCCTCCATGTATCTATCCTTTCATCATTTAAAAGTAGCCAGTCTAGAGTCACCATATTGTCCAGAAGCATCCACCACAAATACCAAATGATGAGTTACTATATCTCTAGACGTCTCAGAAATTTCTCAGGGAAGTCTGAAGCATTCTCCCTTGTTGACTCTTACAGACAATTAGTTTATTTCCAAATTCTGGAGTTTATTTCCAAATTCTGGAGACTAGTTACAAATTTCTAAGCAAAAAAGATTCCCAAAGCTACATTATGATATAATATGTGTAAAAATTATTAACACAACACCTGTAACTCATTAAGGTACTTATTAAATGCTTACTTCTTTCCTTTCTAATATAAGGTTATATTAGTAAATAAATGAGGCATATTTATTATGTTGTGAACATGGCATATTCTACAAACTAACTTCAAAATACTCTATCCTGGTTATCTCATATAATGAATCAAATCATTACCACAATTATAATTTATCTTCAATTCTGTCCATGTTCTCACTTTTTCAGGTCATTTAAAAACTGTAAGTCACAGACAAAAGATGTGCAAGTACAATTGTATTAAATGCTACATAATGATATTTAATTGAAACAAAAAAAATTATGGTTCTTTTCAAAGGCCCAAAATGAACTTCACAAATTTAATGAATTGTTGAAATGTTAAAAAAATTTTTAAACCAATTTTCATTCATTTTCTACATAAATTCCTCATCTTATTCATACTTATTCATTGTATGAAATATTATATTTTACTTTTAAAATTAGCAAAGATTGCAATAGTAGTTTCTAAACCTGATACACACAGCCCACATAATTACATCATTTGTTATATGGTTATGAATATGCTTAGGACCACTATCCCATGCCAGACAACCTACATTTTATTTTTTAGTTCCCTGAGGAGTTTGGGATTTCTCCTCTCTACCACCATTGAATCAAGTTCCCATTGATAATGCTCCTCCAATGTTATGTGGCAATGACCAATACCCTAGTTCTATTTAATCTATACATCAAGCAGCTTTTACAAAAGAATATTTACTTTGATAACATAGTTTAACAAATGTACAGATATCTCTTTCCACACTTCAGGATCAAATTCAGCCTTATATCACCTCAGGTTATAGGGAGAATGGACTTGCTATTTGCAGTTCCTTTATAATATTATTCCCAGAAAGTTAATATCTGAATGTGGCATGACTAGGAGATTGTCTTCATCTCAGTATCCCTGGGCTAGATCATAAAGTATGTCAGCAATCCAATCCAACAATTCAAGATTATTCAATCTGTTAGCAAGCAATTACAAAGTATATGGAATGTGCCAGAGACTATGCTAAACAATGGGAATATAAAGGATGACAAAAATCCTTCTTATGTTCAAGGAACTAACAGTCGAATGAGGCAAATGACATGAAAACAACTATGTATAAATAGGACCCATGCAGGATAAATTGCAGATAACAAACAGGGAGAAAAGCACTAGAATTAAAGGGGAGTAGCAAAAGCTTTTCATGTAAGGTGAAAATTTAACTGGAACTTAAAGGAATCCAGAAGACCAAGACACAAGGCTGAGGAGAGAGAAAATTCCAGGCTTGGAAACACGTACTAAAAATGTCCAAAGATAGCAAATGAGTTGTCTTGTGCATAGAATAGCAAAAAAGTCATCATTGGATTCCAAAGCACATTAGGAGAATTGCTATAAGCAGGAAAAAAGCAAGAAGGGGGCTATATTATAAAGGACATTGAACACCAAGTTGAGGATTTTATATTTAAGCCTCAAGATAATAGATACTGGAGTTCATTAAATAAGGGATATGGTTAGGAGATAACTAGAAGCAGACTGGGGATGAACTGGATTGAGGAGAGATTTAAAGCAGAAAGACCATCTAGTAGGCAATAGACCAGGCTTGAAATTAAAAACTGAGTAGAGTGAGAGTGGTGACAGTGCTAGAGTCGCATAAATGAAAAAAGTTACAAAGATAGAATCAATTGGATTTAGGAACAGATTAGATACTTGAAGGTGAAAGTAAAGAGTTGAGACTAACATATAGGTTGCTAGCCTTAGGGTACAGGAATATGTTAAAACCCTAAATAATGTAAGGAAATTTAGGTAGAGGGGAGTTGGCCAGAGAATTCTTTCCAAATTCCTTCTTAGACATATTGAATTTAAGAAATCTACAGGTCATCAGTTTATGATATCTGAAAGAAAGTTTGAGATGTAAAACTAAAATTTTAGATGAGTTAATGATGAATAAGTATGAATTTAAAATCATTACAATAGTTATTTAATCTTTGGAAGCTCAAGCAAAATATTATAGAAGGAGAAGGGAAAAGGTCCAGGACTAAGATTTGAGAAGATATGGTTAGTTAATGTAACTGAGAAGGAACAGGTAGATAGGTAGGGTAAGAGACAAGGTAGAGTAATGTCATGAAAACATGGAGAGATCAGGAAGAGAATGAATGACAGTGTTAAAGGCAGCAGAAGATGCCATTAATTTTGCAATTAAGACATCATTGTTAACTTTGTAGAGTACAGTTTCAGTGGAATGATGAAGTGAGAAAGATGACTAGAGACAAGAAGAAAGTGATATGAAATAAAGTGGAGGAATCTCTTATAAATGGTCTTTTCAAAAAAGAAGAGATATGAATCAGTTTCTATCAGAGGTGAATGGATCAAGTGAGAAGCTTTTGAGGATAGGGGTGACATAAACATGGTTGCAGACATTAGGGTTCAGAAGGAACCCAGTAGACAAGAAATCTTTCCTTTCACCCTGGAGCACATAATATTGAGCTGACTGCAAAAACCTGAATGTTGAGATATCAGGATGTTATTCTTTCTTCACCTGATGTCAAGAGAAAACAAATCAAATGAATCCACTGACTGTAACCAAATAAATTATTCTAAAATTGACTCAGATATCCCTATTGGCTATGCCATCAGTTGAAAAAGATTCAATATGTTTCTAGGAGACCCAACAAACTAGAGAATGACCATTCATTTTCTATAGTCTCTTCAAGGTGATTTCTATAATATTGCAACAAAATACTACAGGAAACAGGTTCTTCAGTCTTTTCAATCAGTGAGGTACCATTTATGACTCTGCTACTATGCCAGAATACATACAATAGAATGTAATTCAGTACACAATAGATCTTTCTTTAAGCTCATATAATGAAGTAAAGTTATTGAATATCAAAAGGACTTGTATTAAGAAAATCCTATCAATCTGTCAACTATTTGTCACAACAGAGAATATGAGGATACTTTGACAATGAAATTGTGATATTTAGAAAATGTTTATTACATTCAAATGAATAACCTGATAGGAGGGCTTCATGTTGTATTGGATACCAAGGCAGTTAGAAAAACCAGGGAGTTCTACCTTTAAGTTCTGCCTCAGAACAATGACAGTCTATATGACTTAACCTCTTAGTACCACAGGCAACTATCTATAGATTTTCATTTACAAAGTCAGTTTATTCATCAGAGCTCCCTGTACCAATGAATAAAGATCCCAACCAAACTAGTAATTAAGAGAGGAATACCAATGGAAAGAAGTAATTGAAAGCCAATAAACTATTTAGAATTAGGTGAATTTTAAAAAAGGTATTCTCACTAAAGACAATCATATAACAATTTTATTTAATAAATTTCATGTCCTCCCTACAATTTAATGACACAGTCTTTCATTCTCAAAGAAGAACATGACCTCACGGAGGTGATGTCATGACAAGCACATGAATTGGATTTAAGTGAAGGGATGCTGTGCTAAGTCACCAGTCTCACTTTCCCCTCCAGAACCATCTGGGTTCAATGTTCAGATATGAAGTAAGAGGACTGGAAATGACCTTGGATTCAAGGCAATCATCGTTAAGTGACATGCCCAAGGTCACGTGGCACATAAATGTCAAAAATCTGAGATTAGATTGAGTTCTAGTCTTCCTGACTAGCGCCCTATCCCCTGCACCACTTAGCTCCCAACAATTTAAATAGATGCTGGATATGAAGGGGAAGGCTTCTTATATAAGAGAAAAAAATGGAAAAGGGAAAAGGAAGCTAGATATAAAGTTTGTTTAAATGTTACAACTTTACTTATATACTATCATCTTTAAATTTGAACAAATTCCATATGAAAAATACTTTAAATGTAGAAACTATAAATGATACAAAACAATTCATTCAAAGGAAAGTCCATTAAGAATTTAAGTTTAAAAGAAAAGAATGAACAAAATTTTTTCTCAGACTAAAAAAAGATAAATAGATTTTATAAATCAACATAATTTCCAAAGATTTGCTTCTTATCCTCTTTGGGTCATAGATGCAAATACTTACATAATATCTATATAAGAAAAAAATTAAAGAAAACAATGTTGAAAATAAAATTCTCAGTAAATATATGGAATCTGTCCTTGATAGAAAAAATGTACATGAGAAATGTTTCATATACTTATATTGGATGCTTGAGTCCAGGTTAAAAGAAAATCAGTTGTATTTATTTTTCTCTAAATTAAATTTTATTAATATTTCATTTTTCAATTCTTGTATTTCCCTCTTATATCCTCCCTTTACCCCTCTTAGAGAACCAAGCCTAATAAGGAGTTATTTTTAAAGTATATCTATTTTTAAAAGAAAAATAGAAGAAAAGAAAAGGAAATCAGTAAAAACCAATTAACACAATAGGAAAAAAAAATCTGATGTTCTATTCAGATTTCCAAATCCATGTAGCTTGACTCCTGCAAAAGAGCAAGTGGATGTGTCAATCAACAATTACTCATTAAATGCTGAATATGTGCATGATATTGGGCTCATATTATCTCATATCCCCTTTAGGGGAACAAGTAGATTCTTTACAATTTTGTAGCATTCAGAATTTATGACTTCATGATGGTTGTTCTTTTTACAAATGTTCTTACCTTTATTTTAAAAAAGCCTATTGTATTTTTTTACATTATAAATGTTTCTTCATAATAACTCTATTATAATAAAAATTAAACAATTAAGCAAAACTATCAATAAAATGACAACCTGAAAATTCATGCAAAATTCCTCACCTATTTTCCCCAGAAACTGTTTTTAAAGTTTTTTTGACACATAGAAATACATTTTCTATCACTTCCATTCCCACTATCCCATTAAAAAAAGAAAAAAAGTCCCTTGAATATGTGCAGTCAAGCAAAATTAATTGGCTGTATAATGTTTATCTATATTTGTATAGAAACATGTTTCTCTATAAAAATATAAATATATAGACTATATGTATAGGTAACAATATAACATCTAATTTAGAGCATGTCAATATGGAGAACTCATGTATACATATATAAAGGTAAATATATACTCATATGATATGAGCATAATCAAATGTACTCATATGCATATATGTATTTGCATAGTACACATACAAGAAAGCATATGTCTCTTTAATGGAATCCATATATACATATATATGAGACATGTGTGCATGTATTGTACATATATTGTAGAACATGTCTAACTCTATGCTCTAAATGATCAATTTTGTCAGAAGAATAGTATATTTTAATCCTATGTCCTATGCAATCATTATGGTCATTAGTATCAATTATAAATAATATTCACATGTCATCATTTCTTCATTCTATTTCTTTCTGTAGTTATTGTGTATGGGAAGAGATGGGTGAGTGTATGTAACTCTGTTTACTTTATTTTGCACCTGTATATGCATAGGCAAGCCTTTCTATATTTCTCTGTTTTTATCATGCTCTTCACAGTAATATCCATACATCAACTTACCATGATTTTGTTGTCTTTTTCCATTCAAAATGGCCTTCCTTAGCTCTCTGATTTGACAAAAAGTGTTGTTTTGAGTATTTTGTTGTTTATAGAACCTTCCTTTTGGTCTTTGAGTTATATAATTAGAAGTGGAAACTTTGTGTCAAAAAGTAAGGACATTTTTATCCCTTTGCATAATTATAAGTTGATTTTTCAGAATGGTTGTAAGCCTTCAAGTTTCTAATGCTCGTTCTCCCACAATCAAGCTATATGAGCTTGATTAAAGATCTTCTGTCTTCATCCCAGTTTTTCCATCTGTATAATGAGGTGACTAGACTAGAAAATCTCTAGTTTCTCTCTTACTCTGATCCCCTGTTCTATTCAATATAAAGCAGATTCTCCTTTAGCATAGTGTATTGTTTAACTCCTAGTAAGTAGTATCATAAATTAGTTGCTTATGTTTTGTAAAGGGAAAGCAACAAAAATATTTTTTAAATAATCTAGGTTTATCAACTCCTCAGAAATATGACTGCTTTCTTTTTTCCATGTATTAAATATTATATCATCAATTATGGGATTATCTTAAATTGAAGAAAAAATTCCTGGTGCATAGTAAGTGTTTAATAAATTCTCTTCTTGTATTGTAGCTGTTTTGAGAGTCCTATGATTCCAATTTACATGACGAGTTCACATGTCACAAAGAGTAGATATCAAAGACAAAGATACTTAGTGAAGAATTTTAAAAGTGCTAGACATTCACCATCTGCCAAACAAATTGTTCACATGAATTCAATTACTAATATATAAATAATAGGATGTTCTTATGAAATGGAGAACATTATAATGCATTGCATGTCATAAAAAGTAATGTCATTTCATAATTTCATTTAATTCACTAAAATCAAATTAGTTTACAATATTTCACATCATTTTAGTTTAGATTTCTAATAAAACTTGCAAGGTAGAGGTAGAAATGAAACAACTTTTGGACTGCTAAAACTTCATGAATATAAAAGAATATGAACAGCATTTAAAATACAAATAAGGATTCAGCTGGGTTATTTAATAGTTCTATAAATGTGCTCTTAGTAGCAGAAAAATTACTCCTTATTGGGCTTATTCTTATGTATACCTGTGTCTTCTATGGTTGAGGGGTCCGTGATTATATATTGTGTCCTTGCACCATGACCTCCTTCTCCTGAATATTTTATCCTGCTACTGAAAGCTAAAGAAACTTTTTTTTTTAATTTGCTGAGTACTGGAACAATTGTAGGTTCCTAATGACCATGCCTCATCTACCTACCAATAGTTATTTTATTTTTCTTCTCCATGGTTGTGTGGCACTCCCATTAGTGTTAATTTGCATACATTGAGCCTCCTTCCACACATTTATTACTTCAAAAGTAAACTTGATTAAAGTCACCATGTGTCTTTACTCTGGGGAATAGTCTGCTCTTGAGCTATAACCATAACTGCCATAAGCACTAGAGAGGGCTATGTGTGTGTACAGAAAGAATAATATAAGCCCAGAGCATGGCCACATGGTGACTTTAATCAAGTTTACTTTTCAAGTGTTAAATGGACTGAGAGATTCTGAATGTTTTTGGCTATTCTCCAAATCTGGAGGTTTTCACACTCTATTCTAAAATGGAGTTTCTGTCTTAAGTTCATATTTTATAGTTGTCTATGAAGATACTGCAACATGAATTAATGGATTTCCTAAAATAAGAAGAGGAAATTATATTGTAACTTATTTATATGTTAATTAGAGAAGTATATTTAAAACAGTTATATTGAAAATCAGGGAAAAGAAATGTGGTATGCTCTTCTGAGCATAAAGTGCATTTTTGCTTAATCTGATTTTTGTGTCACTAAATGGAAAGACACTGTTACGATGATCAAATATGTTTCTTTTCTCTAATGATATGAATCTCTTTATATTAAGTCAACTATAAACTATAAGAAATGGCATTCTTTCAAATCTCACATTTTAATGTGGAATCCATAAGACCTGAAACCAGATTATTCAAGGTTATTATTATATAATTGCATAATAATCGCAATATAAGTAACATTAGGGAAAACAATGATTTTCATAATAATTATCATAGTGAGAGATTAACTTTGATGGCAGACAATACAATGAAACAGAAATCTAAAGATTTGAAGGTTAATTTCAATTTTTCCCCATATAGTCTGGTCTAATGAAATCAGTCTAACTACTTGAGATACAGTGTGACATAATGAATAGTCTGCTGAATTTTAAGATAAGAAGACCTCAGTTCAGATCCCACCTGTGTTGCTGGGCAAATAGCTTAATGTCTATGATTCTTTTCTAAAATCAGGATAATAATACTAGTAAGATAAAAGCTATAGAAAAAAAATCATCTGTCAACCTTAAAATGCTACATCAATGACAGAAATCATTATTTGTTGTTTCAGGAATGTTTCATTTTATCGATATAGATGTGATTACATATTTCCAGTATTACATGTATATGACCTTTTTAAAGGAAGGTCTTTTAAAGTTTCTGTGACCAAAAATAAAATCAGATTTTGATTATTAGCTTTCTGGTGTGAATCTTCTCCTAACCAAAATAGATTTGTCCTCAGATGATAGATATATAGTCCACCTCAGGGTTAAGGTTTTTAGGAATTACAAAAGTCCTATATTCATATGTTTGATATAGCTTCTGAGAACTTAGGCTCAACTCCACATAAAGATGAGGAACTCAAATAATACTGTAGTGGAAGACTTCCATTTCAACTTGCATGAAATAATGTCCTAATTTTTATCCTGTTCTAAAGTTTACCAAAACTACCCTCATAGGAACCATATAAAGTAGACATTATGAGTATTGTATTTTCGATTTCTCATATAAAGAAATATAGAATCAGGGTCAGGCAAGGAAAATGGCAAAACAAGCCAATACTCAAATCAAAGACTTTAAATTCTAAGACTTTCTACTCAATTAACTTGGGAAAATAATACTTAGAAATTTCAAAGTCATTTTGAGGATCTCAAAGCTTTGTTTCCCACAATTTCCCTGTGAAGCAGATAGTGCTAGTATCTCTAGTGTATAGTTAAGAAAACTAAAGTCTAAAGAAGCTAAATTTCTAAAATCTTTCTATTGTTCATCTTTACATATATCTCCACTGACTCCTTTATTGTATTATCATGTTTTTTCTGGTAAGATTTTATTTTTTATTTTTATTATATTTTTATATATTTTTTAATTTTTATTTTCATTATATAAATATTTTATTTGTTTTCCAGTTACATACAATGGTAATTTCTATCAATCATTTTTTTCTCCTTCCTTCCCTACCATCCCTCCCCCCTCCCCTCAACAGAAGGCAATCTGGCATAGGCTTTATATTTACATCCATGATAAGCATAAATGGAAACTGAATGTGTTGTGAGAGAAAAATCAGATCCAAAAGGATTAGAAATAGCAAAATTACATAATACATAAGACAACTTTTAAAAATTGAAAAATAATAAACT
Source organism: Macrotis lagotis (assembly GCF_037893015.1). Classification (NCBI taxonomy): domain Eukaryota; kingdom Metazoa; phylum Chordata; class Mammalia; order Peramelemorphia; family Peramelidae; genus Macrotis; species Macrotis lagotis. The sequence continues at coordinate 209,350,771 of NC_133663.1, forward strand.
ATGGTCTTGGTTCAAACTCCACACTTCTTTCTCTGAATACAGATGACACTCTCCATCACAAATCTCCTAAAATTGTCCCTAATTATTGAACTGATGGAATGAACATATCTATCATAGTTGATAATCACCCTATGTTGTTCCAACATACATTTTTAGGATTCTTCTTTTGGTCATCACCCAATACTATATAAATTTTTTACATAGGCTGAAAAAGAGGGATAGAGAAAGATGTCACCCATTTTATGTAAGTGTATTTCTGTTTGTGTGTTTGTGTGTTTGTGTGTGTGTGTGTGTGTGTGTGTGTGTTTTAATTACCCTTAATTCATCCTGTCACTAATCAGGAGAGTAAAATCATCCTAGAATGGTGTATTAACTTGCATTTTCTCAATTTACAGCTCTAGCAAATTTCTGTTTCTCAATGCTAGTATTGCTATCTAAAGGGAAAGGGGCAAAATATTAACCATCAATATCAAGTGCTTAAGTTTTTCCAAATGGTGAATGATTGCATCATGCAGGTTTAATATGCAAGGAGAAATGGGAGGTGGGAAGAGGAGGGAAAGAACCAGTAGGTAGGGGTGAGAGTGGAAATGAGTTACAAACTTCTTTTTAACTCTTTCAGTAATGATGTCTAATACTGTACTGTTATTTATGATAGCTTTCAATTTGGTTCAGTTGTTTGGAACTTCCTCAATCAAAGCAAACAACATGTAATCAGCAATTGCAAACAATCAGAGGTTCAAAGTTTCTAAACATATACATATATCGTCACATTTGGTATGCCAATATGTGTGAAGAAGCATTTTGCTTAAAGGAAAAAAAAAAGATCACCAACTTCTTGTTTCAATAATATACCAATTGAAACAAAGCTTTAAAGAAGCATTCTAGCATTTAAATGGGAAAAGAAAAACACAAATATGTCAATGTGTTTTATATATATATATATATATATATATATATATATATATGTACATAAATGTATGTGTATGTATGTAGGTAGTATTACTATAATAAGAGTGATTTTTATATATGCCTTAAACAAAACAGTATTTTTATTCTATAGCCATCCTTCTGTATCAATCATTCCTTTCATTGACTAAACCCATGATTTCCTGAGCTGTATGAGAAGAGATAGTTTAAAAAGACTGGGAATATGAACTTGACTTTAAAACCTTTTTCTAAGTCATCATTCTAAGTCTCATGGTACCAATTTTTAGGTGGGTTAATCGCTCATACCTTTCGTTGTTTATGATATTTTTTAAGTGAAAATCTGATTCTGAACTAATGCTTTGCTTAATGCACAACTTCAAAATAAATGAAGAGCTTTTAAAAAGATAAAAAGCAGTTCCTTTAAAAGAAGATAAGTTAACAATTATCAATGATATCTATCTCTCTCTCTCTCTCTCTCTCTCTCTCTCTCTCTCTCTCTCTCTCTCTAATATATATATTCTCAGTTCCAAGGGCTTGCAGCAGAAGATTTAGGATTAAAAGTGTTCTATTTAGGAAGTATTTACAGTAGGAGCTGAGTTATTTCTATACTTAGTACAGCCCAGTTGCATGTTATCTTGTAACTACAATCATGACAGAATGACAGCCTTAAATGTTAACTTATATGAGCACACAACATAGTCAGAATTTAATTAAATTCATTTAAGAAAGTATTTTTAATTACTTGAATTAGATAATTTAAATAAAAAAAAATATTGATTAAGATACAAATGCAATATTTTTGTTTTCTTCTCCATGTGGGTCATAATTGTGATTGAAAGTATATTCATATAATTTTCATTATCTGTTTCTGAAGATACTATTACTCATG